>NC_050576.1:93658723-93846223 GCF_011100635.1 Trichosurus vulpecula | reverse complement strand
TTTTCCCCCTGAATGAAATGAATGATATATGTATGTTTAATTAAACTGAGATTGTTAATGCTTTAAAGTTGCTTTCCTTAGAAAACTAGATGAAAGGTCTTGCATCAGAAGCCCTTTTGTGTGCTGGTGTTATTGGTCTCACACAGCCACAGTAGCTGCTAGAAACATTGATGTCACAATAACTGAAAAAACAAAATGACTGAAGAACAACATTTGTCAAATGCTTGCTAAGAAATGGGGATAAAAAGGAAGGGCCAACAACTTCTCTCAAGTTCACAGTGTAGTGGGGAAGACAATATGCAAACAACTATTGACAAATAAGTTATATACAAGTTAAATTGAAGATAGTCTCAGAGGGTAGACATTGGAATCAGAAAAGCCTTCTTGTAGAAGGCTGTTTTTAAGCTGAGACATATAGAAAGAAGGAAGAAGACATGAAGGAAATATAAGAAGCAGAGAGATGATGAGGAAGAGCATTCCAGGTGTAAGGGGCAGCCAGTGAATATGCACAGTGAGGTTATAGAATATCATGTGAGAGGACAGTAAGAAGGCTATTGTCACTGGATGTAAGGATATTTGTATAGGAATAAGGTGTGAGGGAAAAGGTATGAAGGTACCAGGTAATGGGAGATTAATAAAAGCTAAACAGACTTACTTATGACAGTAATAGGGAACCTCTATAGTTTATTGACAAAGATCAGATCCTTTTAGGAAGAGTACTTTGTTAGCTGAAAGGTGGACAAATGGGAGTGGAAGAAATTGCCTGTAGATAGATGAATTAGGTTATTGCAATTGTCTGGACTTGAAGTGACGAGGGTCTGTACCAGGGTGGTGGTAGGGTCAGAGGAGAGAAGGCAGCATAGATAAGAATTGTTACAAAGGAAGAATTGATAGAACTTGGCAACTGATTGGATATCATAGGGAAGAGAGAGTGAATATTTGAAGATAACCCCTAGATTTTAAGCCTGACCCCTAGATTTTGAACGTAGGTGAGTAGGACTATGGTTACATCATAGAAGAATTTATTTATTTATTTATTTATTTATTTTTTTAGAAAAATAAGTTTGGTTCAGGACATGTTAAGATATGTTAAATAATATATGTTAAACAATACATGTTTAATACCTACTATGTACCAGGTTTTCTGAAAAGTGCTGATACAAATAAGATTAAAACAATACTCCCTGCACTCAAGGAGATTGTGATCAAATTAAAGAGGGCAGCAACAAAAAGGAAGCTGAATTTTTTGGGCGGGAGGGGGCAGAAGAAAAAGGACACTGGGGCCATACATGGAGTTGAAACCAAACTGAAATGCAAATGGGATTTAAAGAATTATCTGCAAAGTCCAGATCTAGTCCTATGTAATGAAAAGATTTGGGAGAAATTTACTGCTCCACCCTTCAGCCCTCCAATCAGAGGGGATAAGAGGCTGATGGAGTTAGAAAGATATTGAGTACTCAAAGCTGAGTTAGCCACAAGATGATGAGATTTCAAGTGATCAGCTTATCATGTTCCACAGAATTGAAATTAAGCAGAGTTGCAGCTAGAAATTGGAGGGTTCCAATGCTGGGTGTCTTTGAGATGTCCAAGAGGTTGTGGGAAATGTGAGACTGGAAATCAGGAGATAGTTTAGGGCTAGATGAGTAGGTGTGGCCTAGACTGGTTTCTGGTGAGGACCATATCTCAATAGACCCATGCTACTGGCTGAGTCCTTTTCTTGGGGATTGGTGGTCAGGAACAAGCCAATATAAGGAACTAGGTTAATTGGCCAATTAGATCTAGAGATAGGAAATGATGCCACGGGGGAATGCAGGATGAAAGCAAGGCCGAAGAGATATGAAGATGAAAATTAAAATCTGTGTTTATGATGCAAGAGTTCAGTGCTAGAGAAAGTCGAGTTGAGAAAGAAATTATCATATATTCAGTTTCTTATACTCAGATGCTGCATGAGTGTGTTGCACGAATGATTGCAAGTTTTAACTTTTTCCTGACTTATCTGAATCTTCACCAACTAGAGAACTTGCCATTCTGCCATCACTTTCTTTAATTTAAGGAGCAATGGATAGTTTTGAGGTTCCTGAAGGGAATGATTGTTTAATTATTTGTATTGTATTTGTAACCCCAGAATTTGCTACAATGGTTGATTTATAGGAGGTACTTAATAAATCCTGATTGAATGATTGAAAATTATTTAATTCCCTTCTTTTTTCTCTGTTCTCTCCTTTTTTCTCTATGCCTCCTCTCTCTCTCTCTCTCTCTCTCTCTCTCTCTCTCTCTCTCTCTCTATCTGTATCTCTCTGTGTGTCTCTCATCTTTCTCTTCTATTCCTGTCACTGTCTCTGTGTTTATATGTGCAGACATATGCAGATAAAAAGATAGATGTAGCTATAAATGCATCTAAAGCTCCATCCATCGATCTCTCTCTCTCTCTCTCTCACTCTCTCTCTCTCTCTCTCTCTCTCTCTCTCTCTCTCTCTATCTATCTATCTATCTACATCTAAGTTGATCAAAACAAAATGTGGCAAGTCTCAAAGTGATGGGAGTACCAAATCAACTTTCTTGTCTCCTGAAGAACTTGTATATGAGTCAAGAAACAACAGTTATGACCAGACATGGGACAACTGATTGGTTTAAGTTTGGAAAAGGGGTATGGAAAAGCTGTATATTGTCTCCTTATTTATGTAGTTAATATGCAGGGTATATCATGCAAAATGCAAGGTTGGACTAATCAAAAACCAGAGTTAAGTTTACCCAGAAAAATATCAACAATCTCAGATACGCAGATGATACCACTCTGATGACAGAAAGTGAAATAGAATTAAGAAGTCTTTTGATCAGAGTAAAAGAGGAGAGCATAAAAGCTGCCTTGAAGCTTAACCAAAAAAACAAACAAAAAAACCCAAATACCCTAAGATCACAACAATTATCCCCTTCACTTCCAAGGTAATTTAGAGAGAAGAAATGGAAGTAGTGTCATATTTTATGTTCTTGGGCTCAAAGATCACTGCTGCTCCTTGGAAGGAAAGCTTTGGCCAATCTGGACAGCATGTTAAAAGCAGAGACATCACTTTCCCAACAAGAATCCCTATAATCAAAGCTATGTTGTTGTTGTTTTCTTCCCAGTAGTAAATGTATGTCTGTGAGAACTGACCTATAAGGAAAGCTGAATGCCATGGAATCTAAGCTTTCAAATTGTAGTGCTGGAGGAGGCTTCTGAGAGACCCTTGGACAGAAAGGAGACCAAATTAGTCAATACTTAGAGAAATTAATTTAAACTACTCATTGGAAGGACAAATACTGAAGCTGCTGCTTAAATATCTTGGCCACATAATGAGAAAACAGGAGTCATTGTAGAAGATCCTTATGTTGGGAAATATTGAAGGCAAAAAGAAAAGGGGACAGCAGAGGATGAGATGGATAGATAGTGTCATGGAAGCAACGAACATGATTTTGGATAGCCTTGGGGAGATGGTGGAAGACAGAAGAGCCTGGCCTGCTATTTACTAGGAAGTCTTGAAGGGCCAGACATGACTAAATGACTGAATGATAACAAAAAATCTATATCCATAAATTTGTCTTTCTCTGTCCCTTTGTTTCAGTCTCTCTGTCTCAGCCTCTGTCTGTCTCTGTCTCTCTGTCTCTCTCTCAACATATCACTCAAGCCGATCAGCCCAGGAGCTTTAATTTACTCTGTTTCCAACCAGAATTAGTCTGGCCTCTCCTTAGGTAATCTATTGTCACCTCTTCACTCCAAAATACCCACTCCAGAGATCAAGAGATCAGCCAACCTCATCCTCCCTGATAGCTGGATTGAATGTGTATAGCACCATGCCTGGTAGATTATTCTCTAGCTAGAGGAGATAGATGTAAAATAGAAGTATAATAATTATTATTTTTTCTTCTGTTTCTATCACGCCATTACTATCAAGCCACAAGCCTTTACATTTCTTCCTTTTCCCCCAAATGCCAAAATAAAGAAATTTTTTGTCATTCTTATTATGTTGGAAAGCCTCAATTTGGAAAGGGCCACATGGCTCATAAATAGTCAGCTAGTACACAGGCCAGCTTTTCTTACTCAAATGTCAGTAGTCTTTGATTTCCTATGATTTAGTGAAAGGAACAGTGAATCTAGAGTCAGGGCAAGAAGTACAATGGCTGTTTAAATAGTTTATATAAAATCATAATATAAAAATTCATGAATATAAACTACATCATATACTCAACCACATTTATATACTCAAGAAACTTAAACAAAAAAGCACTCTATAAACTCAGTGCCAGTACAAGCACTTGGCTTATTTGAAGAAAATGAATTATATCTATAATTATGTCTAACATTTCCTTTAAAAAACATTATATGTCTTTTCTTATTTAAAAATTTGTATTTCTTTAACATAATAGTGGCCTTGGCAGAAACAGGAGGAGGCAGCCTTATTTTTAATAGCTGAGGATAGAAGGCTGAGTGCTTAGTTGGAGGGCCCACTTGTGCCCATAGATTGTGAAGTTTGTTTTTCCTACTCTCTTGTCTAGCTGAACCATCTGCCTGCTTTGATGTAAAAGCACAATCACCCTCCCTGCCCTGCCCCCCCCATTTTGGATGATGTGTGGATACTGGAGAGCAGCATCAGCAACAAAAGGAAATTAGGTTTACACAGTCCAGAGAAATACATGGCTTTAATATTTAACAATTTTAGTGCAAAGGATTCACCTAGATCAATCTATCCTGTGGCCTCTTCTCTTCTCCCCTTAAACTGTCACACTTGGTGATCTCAGTTCCCAAGATTTCAATTCTCATGTTTATGGAGATGATTCTCAGATTTATATGTGTAGCCTTAATTTTCTCCTCATTTCCAGTTTCACATAACCAACTGCCTATTCGATATTTTGAAATGGTTGTCCTGTAGATATGTTAAATTCAGTATGTCTGAATTATTCATTTATTTATAATGATCCAACAGTGGAAGGAGCTGGCCCTTCCCTAGTGGAGGGGAAAGGAAGTTTCCTGTCCACACTTGCTTTCTATTACTGGATTCATAACCCCATGCTTGTCTAGAATAGGTACAGATGGGAACAGATAGTCTCAGTCATGGGCCCCACCTAATGCATGGAGTAAAAGAGAACTGAAAATGGGGCTCTATGTCCAGGCAGTTCTTTTGATACGCTTGGGGAAAGACCTCAATCTCAATAAAAAGCAATTGATGCTTCAAACCCATTTTAATAAAGCAGAGAGAGTACAGAAGCAAATTCCACAGGGAATACAAAGGCAGACAAGTGTGGACAGGATGGGATTCTAAAGGGAGGTAGAGGAGGAGAATGGAAAATGTGAGGGATAAAGAGTTACTTACATAATGGAAGATTGTAGGTGAAAGAGAGCTTGAGGGGCAGAAGTTGGGGTCCTATTTTCATAGGGTTTTGGAGGGGCAGATTAACTCTTATCCATGCCAAGTTGAGATTAGTTCATGAACATATTAACATCATTCTCAGATTTATCAATACCAGTGTAGGGTTTCCTCATTTACATAATACATTACTGGTCTTACAATCCATGTCTAGAGTTATCTGCAGCTTACACACTGAGGGCAGTGAGGGGGATGAGGGGGCATTATATTGGGGCATATTTGGCTCATTGTAAGTTAATATTTAGTCTCAGGACATGGTATTGGTTAATTTTACAGGCAGTTGCCAATGGCTCCAAAGCTCCCTTAATTTACGGGACAACTTTTGAACTTAATTTTAGTATAACCCTTTAGGTGTTAATCATGTACCCATTTTGACATAATCTTGGTATATGGTGTAAGATGTTAGTCTATACCTAGTTTCTGCCATACTGTTTTCCCGTTTCCCCAGCAGTTTTTGTCAAATAGTGAGTTCTTATCCCAGAAGCTGAGTTTATCAAGTAGTAGATTACCATAGTCAGGTGCTACTGTGTCTTATGTACCTAACCTATTCCACTGATCCACTACTCTATTTCTTAGCCAGCACCAAATAGTTTTGATGGTTGCAGCTTTATAAAACAATTTTAGAACTGGTATGGCTAGGCCACCTTCCCTAGAATTTCTTTTCTTCAGTGAGCATTTGAACTTCCTTCTCCATTTGGCCAATTCTACTTTCAAAAGAATTTTGGCTCTACCTGTTATGGGGAAATTTCAAGAGGTTTCTATGTTCCCCTTTTGCAAGCTTATTTCACCCTATTGTTACCTTATATTATCCACTCACAGAATTACTTACTCTACTAATGGGTGGGTGAGGGGGACCAGAAACAGACACAAGTTCAAGACAATATCCAAAATAAAAGCCATCATTTCCTCTAAACTATCACCTCCTTCCACCTTTCCTACTATTATAGAGGAAATTACCCTCTACTAGATGGCAGAGAGAAGCTAAGAAGTTGCTTGAGTTCTCCCCAGTTTCCCTTTAAAACAATTTGAAGTTAAGTCTCTGAAAGAATTCTGGAGTGACAGAATCCACAAAAAGTTGGAGTGAAACAATTTTCCAGTCCAAGATATCTCAGAAGGACTTCCGGAAAGGTACATTTCACTTGGGAAAAAAAGTAGCACAGCTCATTGCAGTCACCCAAGCTCACAACATAAATCTTATCCTTTACTCCTCACATATCCAATCTGTTGCCATCATGTCATTTCTACTTTCATTGCATCATTCATATATGTCCCCTTCTCTCTACTCACATAATTACCATCCTGGTGCAAGACCTCATCACCTTAAACCTAAACTACTGCAATAATCTATGAACTGATCTCTTTGCCTCAAGCATCTTGTAGGGGGCAGGCAGGTGATATGATAGAAAGAGTGCTAGACCTGGAGTCAGGAAGACCAGAGTTTAGTTTGGCCTCAGACACTGGGAAAATCACTTAAACCAGTTTCATCTCAGTTTCATCTATAAATTGTGAATAATAATACCAACTTCCCAGGGATGTTGTAGATCGAATGAAATACCAACAGCAAATTACAATAATTGTGTTATGGATGAACTGAGATAGTAATTGTAAAGTTCTTAGCACAATGTCTAGAACATAGCAAGCACTCTTTATATGTTAATCAGTTATTATTCTCAATTCCTCACTTTCTCTCACTTACTATATCCAATAAATTACCACATTTTATCAATGTTAAATGTGTAATATCTCTTATATGACCATTTCTCACCTCTGTTACTTCCACAATCCTGATGGTGGGCTCTCATTGCTCTCAGGCCCAGACTATAACATTAGCCTTTTTACTATTCTCTCTACCTCAGGTCTTTCCCAACTCCTGTCCATCTTGCACTTAATTGCCCAAAGTGATTTTTCTAAAGCAATAAATTTCTAAAGCAATAAAATATTTAAATTTATTTATTTAACGTATTTGGTTTTCAGCATTGATTTTCACAACAGTTTGAATTACAAATTTTCTCCCCATTTCTACCCTCCCCCCCCCACTCCAAGATGGCTTATATTCTGGTTGCCCTGTTCCCCAGTCAGCCCTCCCCTCTATCAACCCCCTCCCCTCTCATCCCCTTTTCCCTTCCTTTCTTGTAGGGCAAGATAAATTTCTATGCCCCATTAAACTCCAGTGGTTCCATATTATCTCTGTGATCTAATATAAATTCCTTTTTTAGTCTTTAAAAGACATTTTTCAGAGCTTTCCTTAAAATGATAAGTAGTATCTATCTAAAACCATCAGCAAGCATTATATGTAATGGGGATAAGCTAGAAGCCTTCCCAATAAGATCAGTGATGAAACAATGATGCCCACTATCACAACTATTATTCAATATTGTACTAAAATGTTAGATATTGGAGTTCTAATAAGAGAAGAAAAAGATACACGAGGAATTAGAATAGGCAATTTGCAAAGAAAACTATCCCTTTGTGCAGATCATATGATGCTATCCTTAGAGAATCCTAGAGAATCAACTAAAAAAACTAGTTAAAATAATTGATAACTTTAGCAAAGTTGCAGGATATAAAATAAACCCATATAAACCATTAGCATTTCTATGTATTATCAACAAATTCTTCAGCAAGAGATAGAAATAGAAATTTCATTTAAAATAACTGTAGACAATATAAATTTCTTGAGAGTCTACCTGTAAGCCAAGTCTAGGAACTATGTGAATATAATTACAAAACACCTTTCACATAAATAAAGTGAGAGAGTTAAGCGACTGGAAAAATCTGTTACTTGTGGGGAGGCCAAGCCAACATAATAAAAATAATTGCATATAAATTAATTTTCTTGCTCAGTGCAATACCAAACTATCAAAATGCTGTTTTGAAGACCTAGAAAAAAATGACAAAATTCATCTGTAAGAACAAAAGGTCAAGAATATAAAGGGAATTAATGAAAAAATGCAAAGTAAGATGGCCTAACCTTACCAGATCTCAAATATTATAAAATGGTAATCATCAAAACTATCTTGTACTAGCTAAGAATAGTGTGGTGGGTCAGTGGAACAGATTATGAACACAAGTAACAGGTGTAAATGATCTTAATAATATAGTGTTCGATAAAACCGAAGACCCCAGCCTCTCGGATAAGAAATCACTATTTGATGAAACCTGCTGCAAAAATTTGAAAAAGATATGGTAAAAATTAGCTATAAAGCAACATTTTGCACCATATACCAATTTAAGGTCAAAAAGGGTACATGTTTTAGATATAAAGGGTGATACCATAAACAAATTAGGAAAGTAAGGAGTAGTTTACCTGTCAGATCAATGGGGAAGGGAAAAATTTATGACCCAATAAGAAATGTAGAGTGTTTTGAAATGCAAAATGGATAATTTTGATTACATTAAATTAAGAAGTTTTTGCACAAACAAAACCATTACAACCAATATTAGAAGAAAAACAGAAATCTGGGAAATAATTTTTATATCAAGTATCCTTGAGTAAGGCCTCATTTCTCAAATATGTAGAAAACGGAGTCAAATTTATAAGAATACAAGCCAATCTCCAATTGAAAAATGGTCAGAAGATATAAACAGGTTTTTTTCAGGTGAAGGAATCAAAGCTTTCTATAGTCATGTAAAAAATGTCCTGAATCATTATTGTTTAAAGAAATGCAACTTAAAACAACTCAGATACAACTGTACATATTGGCTAATATGATAGGAAAGGAAAATGATCAATGTAAGAGAAGATGAAGGAAAATTGAAACATTATTGCACTCTTGGTGGAGGTGTCAACTGGACAAACCATCCTGAAAAGCAATTTCAAATTATTCCAAAAGGGCTGTAAAACTGTGTCTAGTCCTTAGTCTGACCATTTTGGGGTTTGGTAGCCTTAGGGAGAGTGGACTTCAAAATCTTGCGGTAAGTAGGCTTAGCAGCTTTTGAATCACTGGACTTGGGAGTCTTGGTGGTCTTGGGATCAGACTTGGTGACCTTGGAGTCGTTGTGTCAGATTTGGTAGCTTTGGGGCTAGATTTTATGACCTTGGGATCAGACTTAGTGACTTTGGAGTCAGTGGGTTTGGCAATTTTGGGATCAGTGGGCTTTCAGCTGTGGGGTCGGTGAGCTTGGTAGTCTTGGGGTTAGTGGTTCTGGCAACCTTAGAGTCAAGATTTGTGATACTGAGACCTAGGTATTTGGTGCTAGCCCTATGGCTCAGGCACTTGGTGGTCATCTTGGGGCCACTTCAGACTCTAGCCTTAGGGATCTTGGGCCTGAGGAGCTTGGCCTTTAAGATGTTGATGCTAAGGGCCTTGATGGTCTCTGCTCAGGCCTTGATGACTTTGATTTTGTTGGTCTACATCTTCTGCATTTTATTCTATTTCTTGGTGAAATACATTTCTCAGAAACTTGGGATCAATCCCTTTTAGGAACTGGTATCTCTATGGCCTACTTGTCTTGATGCCATTTCTTGGCCATTTTCATGAGTATTTGTGGGTGGTATGCTTCTTGGACTTAACCATCTTTACACCACCACCTACATTAACAGACACCCTATAGACCAGAAGAGACTGAGACTAAGAAAGAGAAAGAACTACAATTGTGCTCACTTACTATTTGCTACTATCCTCACAAATTCATTTTATCATGAAAAAAAAATAAGCTCACTCCCAAGGTGACACCAGGACAAAGGTAACAGATTCTGTTGGCACATCCTGTTCCCAAATGAGCAAAGCCCTATATATCCTGACCTAAGGTCCTGGACTCCCTTCATATGCTTCTCAAGAATAGTAGACCTACTACTCCAAAATCTAACCATATTATTTTCAGACTATGAAGAAACAAAATGAAATATGGAATATCTCTTTAGTTTCTTCAGACATCTCTCTAATAATAAGAAGGAGGCTAGCTTGTTTAAGTTCAAGAGACTTCAAAACAAAGAGACCAACCAATAAAGCCTATTTCTAATAACTCATATTTCTAGTGTTTTGAAGTTTACAAAGTATTTTATGATAACACAGTGAAGTGGCACAGGATTGCTAATCTCATTTAAAAATTAAGAAATAGAGATTTGTGGAAAAAATACATACAATTATCCTTTCTACATAATGGGGGTTAGGAGGCCGGTGTCCCCATGATCTAGAAATTCTGAATAAATTCTTTTGGCCCTTCCTTCCTACCAGAGAAGAACTCTGTATTTTTTTTCTTTTTCTTTTATGGGGTATTTACAGAACCTTATTTTAAAATTTGGGTAAAATTTGGGTATATTTTATGCATTTCTGAGTTTCTAAACTTTCCTCTTTGTTATCTCCTGACCTTCATGTGTTGGCTTTGGCTTCCACAAAATTCCCCCAAAGTTCTCATTTAATTCCATTTGCCCTCCTGTGATATATTGAAACTGTAATGGGGAAAGTTGTGATGTGGAAGGTATAACTGTAGTCACAATCAGGATTCTCTCACCTTCCTCATGTTCCATCATTAAAATTATTTCCACCACTCAGTCTCCCAAATAGTTGGGTCTTCTGTCCAATTTTCCATTGAGAATATATCACATTTGGAAATCTTGTGTCATCTGTAAGAGGCAGTGTGGCATAATGGGTGGAGTTCTAGACCTGGAGTAATTCAAGTATGATCACAGGGGACATATTTAATCTCTCTGAAACTCATCTGCCTCATATGAGAAAAGATGAGAATGGCAAAAAATAATTATCCTGCTTCCCTCCCAAGGTAATTTTGTGGAAAGTACTCTGTTAACCCTAGAGTCCTATATCAATGAGTTATCTGTAGATTCTAACCTAATAACATTATGTCCCTTATAATTAATATCATATTTTCATTCCATAAATTATAATTAATTTTGCTGATGGCTAACTTTTTTTCAAGTGTTCCTTGTCTTGAGAATGTAAAGTCTAGAGAATCCATAAATTTCCCTACCAGAAAGGAAGTGGAATGCTATTTTGTATCTTAGCCCAGATGACACTGAAGTCAATTCCCCAATGGCAAAAAGAAGTCTCTTCTCTGACCATATGGCTCTTCTTAGTCACATTGCACAATGATTAAACATTTGTTCTTGGAATGTTGGAACATAGGTATGAAAAAATCCTGATCTTTCAATCCTCTTATCTGACTTTAACTTTAGTTTCAAAGAGATGTGAGTATTAGCATATTAACCACTCAAAACTTGTCCCTTGCAAAGTTTTAAGATCTTATACTTACATAGCATTTCAACGATACACTTTCCTGACATAACTTCTGAAGTAAATAATGCATATATCATTTTCTATATTTAATAAACGAGGAAATTGAGGTTGAGTGCTCATTTCTCAGAGACAGATAGCAGAACTAAAAACAGCGACCCAAAAAAAAAAAAAACCCACAACATAATGCAACGATGTTGTTTATAAGAGACACATTTGAAAGAGAAAGACACCAGAGTTAAAATAAAGGGCTAGGGCAGAGTCTATTGTGCTTCAGCTGAACTAAAAATGGTATGGGTAGGAATCATGGTCTCAGGCAAAGCAAAAGTAGACCTAATTAAAAGAGATAATAATGGAAACTAAATTTTGCTAAAAGGTACCATAGACAACAAAGTAATGTAAAAAAAATTACAGCAATGATAAAAGCCTCATTTCCCAAACATATGGGGAACTGAGTTAAATTTATAAAAAAAAATTAAAGCCACTTTTCAATTGTTAAATGTTCAAACAATATGAACAAGGAGTTTTTAGAAGAAATCAAAGCTATCTATACTCATATGAAAAATACTCTAAATTACTATTGATTAGAAAAAATAAATATTAAAATAAGTTTGAGATAACACCTCACTTCTATCAGAAATGACAAATGCTGGACAGGATCAGGAAAAAGAGGTGTATTAAAAAACAACTTTAGGTGGAGTTGTGAACTGACACAAACAATCTGGACAACAATTTGGAACTATGCTCACAGGGTTATCGAGCTGCACATACCCTTTCACTCAGCAATACCACTACTAGATCTGTACAACAAAGAGATCAAAAGAAAAGGAAAGGACCTATATGTACAAAAACATTTAACAGCAATTCTTTTGTGATGGCAAAGAATTGAATTGGTGGCAAAGAAATTGAGAGGACGTTTAGCAATTAAGGAACGGCTGAATATGTTGTAGCATAGGATTGTGATGAAGTGCTATTGTGCTATAAAAATGACAAGGGGGATGGTTTCAGAAAAAAAAAAAAAAACAACCTTGGAAGGCTTATATGAATTGATGCAAAATGAAATGAGAAGAACCGGGGGGTCATTTTGCACTGTAGCAGCAATATTGCAAAGATGATCAACTGTGTAACTTGGCTACTCCGATAAATACAATGATCCAAAACAATTCCGAAGGAATCATGATGAAAAAAATGGTATATACCTCTACAGAGAAAACAGATGGATTCTGAGTGCAAATTGAATTATACTTTTCATGTTTTTTTTTTCTTTTTTGTGACATAGCTAACATAGAAATACTTTTTGCATCATTTTACATGTATAATGAATGTATACCATTTTGCTTGTTGGCTCAGTGGGTGGAGTAGGAGTGAGAGGGAGGGAGAATGTTTGGAACTCAATTAAAAATAAAATAATATTAAAAATAAATTATTTTTGAAAGTGCTCATTTCTTAATAGTAACAATAAGTAATATTTCTGTTACACTTTTCTAAGTCACCAGTAATTACAATGTCACTTGATCTTCACCACAACTCTGAGAAGTAGTTGCTATTATTTCCTATTTTACTGATAAGGAAACTGAGGTAAACAAGTTAAGTAACATGCCCAGGGTCAAACAGTAGGGCAGATTTGAATTCAGGTCTTCCTGATTCCAGGTCTAGTGCATTATCTACAATACCACCTAGCTGTCTTTGTACTAACACTCTACAACATAACTATTAGAAACTGTTTTTGACATGCCTTTCTGATTTCAATAAACATTAGAAGAACAATCATTGATGTTTCTTCTGGGAAACAAAACAAACAAAAAATCCCCAGGGAGACTAAGTATTGTAACCCTGCCATACTCACCTTTCAAAAGAGACAACATTACTACAGACCTTGTCAAAGAACATTTCTAAGACCACCTGAAACTATGTTTCCTGAATCCTGGATAAATTTAGCAACTTCCTAATATAGCTCTGTTTAATAGAATCTGGAATTGGCTTCTCCTATTTCTGGGTCTACTTAATTCTAATCAATAAGTAAACAAACAAATAAGTGAATGAATGCATTGGTAGGTGATAAAGAGATGGAAATAATGGATAATAGAGACATAATAGATAATAAACGTAGATGAATGGATGAATAGACAAGTAGAAAGATAGATGATAGATAGAAAGACAGATAGATAGATACATAGACACATAGATTGATAGACAGATATTCCCAAGTAATTGAACATACTACTTCCCAAAAATGCTTTTGGGATTGACTTTGACCTACTTTTCAAGAACTTCTGATTATGGGTATGTTGACAATAATACTTCCCCTCTCTGTCTCTGATGTCACTGATGTTACTAAACCTCAGGTTAGGTTCCTTGTTGTTCTTTGCCTTTAATGTCACTCATTGAGCTAGTAACTTCATCTTTCTCTTCAAACACCTTAAGGAATACTTAATCAGTATTGCTTTAACTACAAGAAGCTATCAGGTGCAGAGTCAGTTTCTCATTTTTTAAAATTTTTCTTGCTAATATTTATAATGTGTTTTTTTATCATTTTAGTAATAGGAGAAAATATCATGATTTGTTCTTCATTACAAGATTACTCCAGAAGAAAGTTCTATGATGGTATCCCCCTTTTTCAAAGAACTTCAGTTGTACATATGTTTAGTTTAATTCAACTCAAAAAAAACTTATTAAACCCTATTTGCAAAGCACACATGTATATACAAAACCAAAGCATTCTCTATTTGCAAGAAAAGATCTGCCTCCTTGATCCAGTCACAGACCCCTTGGGGTCCACTTCCTTGAGACCAGATTCTGGCTGAAGTTGAGTGGAGGATGGGGATTGATTATGTCACCCCTCCCTCCATTCCAAAGGACTAGAAAGCGTTTTGACAATTAAGAATTACCAGATTAGAGAGTTTCAAGTTAAGCAATGCACAGAACTCAACTGTGCAGCTGTTGCTTCAGTTGACTCCTCTATAACTGACTTTCCCACTACAACTTTTTACCTGGTGCACAGTTTCTGGCCTTTGACACTGCCCTGCCAGAAAAGTTGTCTTCTTTCCTCCTTACCTGACAAGGCATCCCACCAGTTTCAGGCTCTAATTAAGCTGCTTCATCTAATTAAACCACTCACAGCTACTCTCCTGCCCCTTTCTTCTTTAAAGATGTTAAGACTTGTAGGGCCTCCCACTTGCCTCTATTGAGGAGGTCAATCATGATTTCCATTATTTGACATTTCACTGAAGAAAGAAATTGTCAGAGACTTAGGCATTAGCTTTCCAGGAGAATGACTTTGTATTTGACAAATGGTTGCTTCTGTAAGAGTGTAACACTTCCATGCTGCTAATATCTATAATTTCATTATTTTTCTTACAAGCTCTGGCAACGCAGATTGCAATCCACTGTGTCGTAGTGGAGGGCCTTCATGAATTGCTGTGTTGAAAAGGTTCATCACTCTGGAGTCAACCAAGTGATGAATCTCTAATTATTAAAAAAAAAGAGTGAATTATACAAGTGCAAATTCCACAGATGACTAGGTAACTTACTTTACAATCATCATTATATTACTGTTATAATCTCCACATTTTGACCTCCACAGTCAGAAAGCAATAAAAAACATTCCATCCATTACAGTTTATGTTCATATAAAATTTAAAAATATTCAGGAAAGATTTCTTTTCTCAAAAAATTAAATTATATCCATTGTGATGAACCACATTTGTTGCCAAACAATTTACACTGATTATCTCTATATAAAGTTTCTTCAGGAAGGATACAGGTAGTATTACTACTTCTAAACAAGGGAAATCCCTATTACTATGACCGTTACCAAAAAACGGGAGCAAGGCATGGTAGAGAGTTGACCTTGAATCCGAGAAGTCCTGGATTCAAGACCCACATGATTTTGATGTATCTTATCTATATGACCTTAAGAAAGTCACTTAAACTTTCAAAGAACTAGGACATTTTCTTGGAGTATAAACTTTTTGGAATAAATTTTATTGACATATTTTGTTTTTGTTATTATTAGAATTTTCCCATTCACTTCGCAGATCACCATCCAATATAATAAATATTTTAAGGAAAAATAAAAGAAAATCAAGACTTTGAAAAAGTTCAGCAAACGATGAATACAACCAAAAAGTTTGAAAATCTATGTAATGAACCATATGCATTAACTTCCCAATCTGAAAAGGAATGGGTTAGGGATGTTTTCTTATTTCTTTCTCTTAAATGTTTTGAGGTCTCTGTAATTTTGCAGCATTCACTTTTGATCATGTTTTTCCATTTAAATTACTGTATAATGTGTGTGGTTTTTTTTTTTTTGGTTCTAGTTACTTCGCTATGCATCAGTTCATATAGATTTTTTCATGCTTCTCTGTATTTCTCATATTTATTATTTCTTATAGCATGATACTGTTACGTTATAGTCACATGTTACAAAACTTGATTATTCCTCATGGATGTGTGTCTACTTTGTCCTCATTTCTTAAAAATAAGAAAAAATGTTGTCAATATTTTGGTGTATATAGGGACTTTCTTCTTATCTGTGACCCTTTTAGGGGATATAAAACTACTTGTGGAATCTCTGAGTGAAAGGGCAGGAACATTTTAATCACCTTTTTGCATAATTTCAAACTGCTATCTGATGTAAGACTATAAGTTTCAGACAAGGTACTGACTGGTATTGACAAATGGAGTTTATTCACCTAGGAGCATGCTGTTCCAACAACATTGTAGGTGTATTTCTGAGTTGAGCAAACTTCGTCTACCAAGAAACTCAATACTTTCTCTGAAACTTATAGTCATAGAGAATAGCCTAGATCAATGAGAAGTTAAATGACCTTTTCAGAGTCATGCAACCAGTGTTTGTCAGCACTTGAAATTGATACACCTACTACGTGCCAGATACCATAGAGAACACTATGGCATATAGGAGGATGAGCATATTCTGTGGTTCTTGGCACATAAAAGGAGCTTAATAAGTGCTTATTGACTGATTGACAAGGAGGAGAAGAAAGATTTCTGGAAATTGTCTAAACCAGGTGTGGAGAACCTGCAATCTCAAGGCCACACTTTGTGGACCTTTGGCTGAATCTAAACCTCATAGGGGATTGGTTCGGTAAAGTCTGGATTCAGTGAAAGGACCACACTTGAGGAACTATGAAACCACATGAGGCCTCAAGGCCACAGGTTTCCCACCTCTGGTCTGAACCATTGGCTAGTTTTGTACCATTGTCAGAGGGAAGAATTCAACTTCAGTATACCAAAAATAAAATTGTCCTATTTTGAGGCAGACCTCAAAATGTACATGGCCAGTCTTAGAAAAACCTATTTAACAGATTGATTTATTCAGCCAATTGTGGGGTGATTAGAAAATTTTTTGGCAACTCAATTTGCTATTTCACCAGATTAAAGCTTAAATCAGATGTTGCATAGTGGCCATACTGATGTTCTTATGTAACCAAGTTTGAAAATGGTGAGGCAACATTTGCTTGTTTCTTTTTCAAGTTTAAATCACTAATTCCATATTTTAGAATACAAAATGCCAGGCTGATCCAGCTAGAAAAAAGTCCTTTCACAAGTTCTTGAATAAAATTATATATTTTCTGAGCTAAATATTAGCTTTGCCTGCAGAAATATGGGCTGGCCATTGTTGAATTAATGTTATTTGACTTGACTGAGAGAGGAGACGATCTTGATCCATGTGCTTTCATAAAGAATGATTTCATCCTGCTCATATTTGGTATCTGTCACAAAAAAATATTTTTTTTTATTTCAAACAAGAATACAGAACCACTGAAATATTATAGATTTGACAAATGCAAGAACAACTATTTCTAAGTGAAAATCATAGTAGAGTACAATTAATGCTTTGAAAATTGTTTCTAGATCTTATTATATAAGTATAGGTGTAACTTCATGGTTTTATAGAATTTCCTTCCCAACACGTGATAAGTAAATATTTTTAATCAATCAAAACTTTTAATCTTGAAACTGTCTTCAATATGGTGCCACTATAACCCTGAGCTATACTAGCTTTTTTTTCATTTTTTTTTTATTCAGAGAAGGCTTTGTAAAATGCACCCTTAGACTAAGCAGCGTGGAACACACCATAAAATTGACTTTTTAAGAAAAATTCACTTGGAAATGGGAAGGGAAGTCAGAGACTCCAGTACATAATAAGACTGTTCTGTCTCTGCCATGGAAGGAAAACAGGGGAAAGTTCACCGGGTATGTGGCAAGAGTACATTCTAGCAACTTCCTATTTAGACAATTATTCTTATTAACAGTTGTTTCTATGAATCAAACTGAGGGTTCATTTTGACATTGAACTCCATAATTTAGCACCTTGGGACAAACTCCAGGTACCTTTCATGCCTGTGACTCATTTGAGTGAATTACCTGATCTTTTTCCTTCATGAGTTTGCAGATATTTTTGTTTGTTTCTTTCATTTATCTGTAAGCTAGAAAATTACCAGGATTATCTGAAATAAATAGCTAATTGCATATATAATCCTAGCAATATGTAAGTTGATCCTCTCCAAATACTTAATTTAATTCATTGGTCTGAGATATTTTCCTCCTATTTTTAGAAAATGAAATATTATGCCTACTGCCCACCCCCAGACACATACATATACACACAAATCCCACCCCCAAAACTATTCTTCTTATAACCAATTGTCTTCTTTGGCTGATCTAATTAATTTCAACCATGTAGATGGGTAAAATCCCAACATAAAAAATAATGGTTGCCATATTGACACAACATGAGTCCTATAACTATTCTCAGTTATCTTTTTATTTATCGCACTAACATAAAATATTTTACATGTATATTTCATTTCATTTTGAGTTGCTTAAGATACTATATGTGTGTTTGTTTATGTTTATATATGTATATGTATAATATATACCAACACATGCCTTTCCTAGCTTGTTTCTTAACATGCTCATATATCTAAAAGAACTAAAATATAATGATGCAAACAACTGACATCTAAGAAACTTTTCTGCAATGCACAGTCAATGGACACGAAGGCCTTATCAGAGAGTATTCCTGTATTTTCTGCTATTTTGATTCTGCTCTTTTGACTCATATATTTGCTATTTTAACAAAATATTATTTTTATTAGTACCCATTTCTGTATAGCTTCTTTTTTTGTTTATTCAGGTGCAGTATGGTTGAATTTCCTAAGCGTTTCTACTCCAACTAGCTCAGCACAGGAGAAACAAATCAACTGATTAACATTAAACTCCCAGAAGTCAGTGTGGTGCCACGTTAGACAATTACTGTTATTTCTCTGTACCAAAGGATTGTGTGTGTGTGTGTGTGTGTGTGTGTGTGTGTGTGTGTGTGGTGTGTAAACAGGAAGTTTGAAACACAGATGCCAGTTGAATCTTAAAATTCATTTCATAATTTGGATCACCATTAAGGATGGATCGCCATCCTTAAGACTGGTATGATTGAAATATTTCAAAACATAGAAAGGCCATCATCATGAATCTGAGTTATCCAAAGCAAACTCTAAAGGATGGGGAACATTGAAAGTATTTTAAGCAACTCAAAGAGGAAAGCATATGAGGGTTTTAAGTCAAATCAAGGATTTTATATAGGCTCATGGAGACTATTTGGGAGCTGTGAAAGCTTATTGAAACATTACTGAACATTAGGAATATTACTATGACAGCTCATGGAGGAGTGGGAAGAAACTAGAGCCAGAGACATGAAGCAGAAGGCTGTACTTTCGGGAGCGGGATTTGTGTACCACAATTGTCTCAGTCAACCAGGTCAAGTGTCTAAGAGACATCCCCAAATCTTCACTATTTATTACTGCTCCCCATATCCCATCAATTGACAAATTCTACCAATTTTTTCCTTTGTAACATTTCTTGTATATGTCCTGTTCTTTTCTCTGACAATGATGCTACTTAAGTACAGATCCTCATCATCACATGCCTAGACTTCTGAAATAGCCTTCTGCTTGGTGTCTTTGGCTCTAGTTTCTTCCCACTCCTCCATGAGCTGTCATAGTAATCTTCCTAATGGTCAATAATGTTTCAATAAACTTTCACAGCTTCCAAGTAGTCTCCATGATCCTATGTAAAATCTTTGATTTGACTTAAAAACCCTCATATCCTTGCCGCTTTTTACATTTCTCCTCTTCTTACAATATACTTCCTTCCAAGCAACCTAAGGTATATTCAAACTGCCCATCTTGCTGTTTTTCTCACAAAGAACCTATCTCCATGTTCTCTGCCTTTTCAAACGCTGTTCTACTTGCTTTGTGTTCTTTCCTTTCCTTGATTGACTCACTGGCCTCTACTTACATAACTCCAGTATCAAACAAATTTTATATTTTTAAACTATTTTGGCAGGTCTCTGCCTCTTCAAATAATCTGATTATTGCTCACATCATTAATACCAAGTTAATCAAGGGATGACCCCTTTAATCAAAACTCAAAAAAGAAAAAAAAATCAAACTGGGAGGGAATGGGTGGTACCTCACTCAAAGCAAGAACCTGAAAAGACCATAGCCTGAAAGGGCCAGGGTCTCCCAATGTATCCTGGGCTGTGTCTAGTTGTCCTAGTGCACATCAGACCACTGGATCAAGATGGCTCTGGAGGAGAAAGTGAGACCATCAACCTTGCACAGCCCTCCTTCAGTCAAACACAAGTCAATTGCAAGTCATGTCATCATTTGCATGATGTCATGGTCCCCTTCGAGAAGGAAGAACAAACACAACACAATACTAAGTAGGATCCTTTTCCATAGAAAGATATGTTAGATTTTTTGCAAGGGCCTGGGGAGTCAGAAGATTTTTATTTGGGCCATAGTTTTGCTGCTTAATAGTTTGTATGGCCTTGGGGAAGTTGTTTCACTTCTCTGAGCCTCAGCTTCCTCCTTGGTAAATTGACCAGGGGTGGGGGAGAGGGGACGGAACAGGGGGGAGGGACAGGATTTTGAAACTCTCTAAGTCTATAGGTTACAGATCAGTTGTCTATCTGTATATGTTAAGTAAGTTTTCTCAGTGAGTTCCTTATGCCAAGAGAAAACACATTTCTATTCCAAAAAATAAAAATAAAAACTGGTTCAACCAAATTCACGAAGTTGCAAGAAAACAAATACCTACATAGAGTGAACTATTAACATCAACATATGTTAAAACAAATGAATTCCACAATTAATAAAAATAAAATTGTTTTATTTGTATCTACATTTATTTCTGTATTTGTACATCAGATTAACATCTAAATTATTCATACATTTTACTAAAAACCCTTATTTTTGTCACAAGATGAAATAGAATAGAGGTTCCCAAACTTATTTGGCCTACCATTCTCTTTTGCAAAAAAAAATACTCAGCAGCTCCCTGGAAATCTGTTTTCTTTATCCTTTTACCTTTTTTTTTTGAAATTTGCATCATTTCAAAAAATATGTAATATATATATATATATTAAAATGATACATCTTAAAGTTAATAATTTATTGTAAATTCATAGTTTTTTCCTGCATTGAAATTTTGATGATGCATTATCACATCTTGTAACTGTATAATATCATATTGTAAACACATCATTACACACACATATTCTTGCCAATGCATGCTGGACTTCCTGATAATGTACCATACGCTCTCCTGCCAACACTTCCTTATTAAGACCTGTCAGTGGCCTGGACCACTGATTGGTTACAACTTGCATTTTGTGTGTTTATTTGGAAAATAATGTAATTACTATGACTTTAACTCTGTTGCACAATAAGATGAAGCATGGGAAAAGAGTTTTTCAAAATTCTCTTCTCTTCTTTCCTTATGCTTCCACTACGCACTTATTTGAATTCAGTCCTCCCCCAATTGCATGTGAGGCTACTACCACCCCCCTGGTTCATTTCAGCATCCCTAGGGGGTGGTACTGCCTGCCCACTTTGGGAACCTATGAACTAGAAGATACTGACTTCTAACCATCCAGATTCATGGCTAATACCACAATGGGACTTTCTTCCCTATCCAAGAAATTTAACCAGAGCAAAATAGGCACAGTCAGTTTTTAATCAAAGGAAGCCATAAAGCTTGTTTGCTGTAAAGTCACTTTCACTCAGAATTATGTATATTTTCAGACCCACTACATCTGTCAGTGTGAAAAGCTTCTGTTGATGCTTTCTGTTAAGATACAGTATTTATGTTGCAGTTGGGAAACTTCATATTGTTAATCCATAGAAATACCCTTTTTACTCTAAAATGTTTTGTGGCTTCTATTGTTTTGGCTAATTTCCCCTCATATTGTGTAACTTTCATATGTGCATCTGCAGAAAATGAAAATTTGTTAAAAATGAGAACATCTAATCGTTCTATAATTGCAACATAGCAAATTTTAAGATTCAGAAATGTTATGAAAATACTTGTCAGGCAACAATCAGTACTTGGCAAAGACTGTCTAAACAGTCCCTGAATAACTTAGTGATTTCTAGGAAGGAGAAAACAAATAAACAAAACATTAGTATATGTCTATACAACTGTGTCTGAATCAAACAAGTCAGGAACATTTGGTCTGTTTGGCTCACTGTGCTAATCTATGAGATGGTGCTATGGGACTAAATGAAAAAAAAAATACTAGTTTTCTCACATGTCTTTCATTAAGATGATCTAAGAGGGAGATTAGATGAATCAAATACTTAGAACCTACTCACCAACTATTTCTGCCAAAAAGGATGGAAAACCAGCTGTTCTCATTCACAGTTTTCAGAAAACTGACCAATAGATAAGCACGTATGTGCAATGAAATGCTGGGTTTTAATATGTTGGATTGGGAATGGTCTAAAGATTGGAATGAGTTAATAGAAAAAACATGCAACAGTGTGTTATTTCAGACTTTCTTCACACATCCAAGTTTGGGCATAAATCAAAAAGGGCATGTTTTATATGTCCCAGAGAATAAGAAAGGCAAATGCATACCACAACTTTAGTAAAGATGTTAAAAAATAATAATCTAAGATTAAATTAAAGTTAATTTTGGAAAGTACTCATTGCAATCATTTGATGGGTTCATTGCTACTGATGATCTTCCTACTAGCACAGATCAGAACCTCACTTAATCGAACTCTTCCATTTTTTTTTTTGCCTCATAGTCCTTCTTTTGAGAATTTACATAAGCAGGAGACATTCCTCCCCTTCTTTCAATACTTTCTGGATGCAAGTTTAGTACTTGCCTATATAATGTCCTTCATTCAACCTGTAGTCTGTTACTTGTTTTAGGATACTTGCGGCAAATATGCTCCTTACATGATGTATAAGGCCGGAGCAAATCAGACACAAAAGCATATGACATTCTAAATAGTAAACAAAATGTACTTGAGCTCAGTGTCTCTGATTTTGAGGTTTTTATCTTTAGCACCTAATAGAATGTTGACCCCATAGGGATAGGAATAGACATTGTGCCTTTCATTTCATTTGTATAGAGAGCTCCCCAGTGAGGAAATTCCCTCTACCAATATGGATTCATATATTTTCTATAATTTGTAGTCTCAGAGATTGTTGCCTGCAGCCTTAAGACTTTCAACAACTTATTCAAACTTTCATTCCTAGTATGCATCAGTGGCAGGACCTGAATGAAGGTCTTCCTAGCTTTGAGGAAAGCTGTTCATCAACTGTGCCATGATGCCTTTCCACATCATTGATGGTTAATAAATGTTTGCTCATTCGACTTTCACTATGGCTTTCAGATGAATACGCCTTCTACAGTATGTATCCAACATATCTTTACAGTCTTATTTCCCTTCACTCCTCCATACATACATACCCACCGGTTAAACTAATGTCTTATTCGAATCCTGCCCTCCCTCCTTTTATTCTGTATTCTTACTATCTTCTTTGCAGCCCTTTCCTCTGCCCATTCTCTACCACCACACACACACGCACACACACACACACACAGACACACACATATATACTCTGATACTCTTGCTCTAGGTGTGCTTAGGTCCATCCTCAGACAACTACCAGCTGTGTGAACCAAAATAAGAAACTTGACCTCTCTCTGCCTTAGTTTCCTCAACTGTAAGGTGGGGGAGGGTGATAAAAATAGCACCTATCTTACAGGGTTGTTGAAATGATCAAATGTGATAATATTTGTAAAGAAGTTTGCGCAGTTCCTATCACATAGTAGACACAATAATTTTAATATACACTTGTTTCCTTCTCTCCCTCGCTCCTTCCTTCCTTCATTCCTTCTTCCCTTCCTTCCCTCCATTTTCTTTCCTTCTTTCTTTCTTCCTTTCTTCCTTCCTTCCTTCCTTCCTTCCTTCCTTTCTTTCTTTCTTTCTTTCTTTCTTTCTTTCTTTCTTTCTTTCTTTCTTTCTTTCTTTCTCTCCCTCCCTCTCTCTCTTCTAACTTGAAACTTTTTATTTTCTCCTGCAAAGACTGCTAGGAATGAACATTCTCTATTTCACCGATAATTTCTCACTAGGTGGTATTCCTGACGTCTCTATCAAAACTCTTCACCCTAAAGGATAATTCTGGACTTGGAATTTGCACCTCTATAATATCCTCAGCTTCTATAGCCTTTCTCTGCTAATTGGGTGGTTCTTCCAAGAAGCTCCATTTAAGAAGTGTACCTAAGCCAGTTATCTCTTAATTTTTCCTCCTCCAGCATGCCCCTAGGCCAGTCGGCATCTTACTTCTTCCACTCTTCCCATCCACATTCACCTTTCCCCATTAGAGTAGAACATAAGCTCCTATATGGAGATTCTTTTTTGGTTGTATTTGTGTTTCCAACACTTAGCCCACTAATTGGCACATAGGAAGTACTTAATTATTGTTTTTTGATTGATTAGCCAACTGTGTCAGTGGTAGAACTTGCATATAAGACTTTGTGAATTCAAGGCTAGTGAGCATATGAATGATTAGAGAGAATAAATTTTGAAAATGAGGCCAAGAGAGAGTGAAGGTGAAAGTGTTAGATTTATATACCGCAGCCTGATTACAGCTCTCCATGCCTGCCTATTATTTTGAGTATAGTTATGATATTGTTGATCTTATAATGGCAAGAATTAGAGAACCATGTTTGAAACAGGTACTTTGCATTTTAATCAGCTCAAATAGCAGTTTTTAAAGCAATTAATGCTTTTGTACATTACATTTTTGAAGGTTCATTTGTTAAATAGAAAATTTAAGTTGGTATAGGACCAAGGTCCATATGTTGGATCCAGGACAGTTACTGCTTCCAGCTGTGTCACTGTTTACATAATTCTGTCTCCTTGAATTCTTGTATTTAGGGGGCAGTTTTATGTACAGATGGAAAGCACAGAGTCAGGTTAATGTGACCCTTTCTCTCCTCAGGCAAAATACATTCTTCACATTTAGAAGGCTGCACAGCCATATGTAGTTAAATATGGAAAGGCTGATCTCCCCGGGCACTACAAAATCAACATTTTCTCATGTCAATATGGATTTCAGGTGTGTAAGAGTATCTCCTTCTGTGTTAAACATCTGTTCCTTACTCTATATCTGTATATGTGTCAAATGACATAAAGATTCAGTTTTCAAAATACCCATTTATATCCATGATATATCTATGTCTCAATATATGGATAGCTATAGATTTAGATATAGATATATCTTTTCCCAAATAGCTTTAAATTACTAATCCTGAAAATACATATGATGAAATAATGTTTCTTTTCATATTGAAACATAAATAGCTCTACTGTCGGTTTATACCAGTAGATAGTCATTCATGTAACTTTTGGGATAATTGGCAGGATAACATATCCCACTGTCCAAATAAAATCCAACTCATTCAATTCATTCAATGAACATTTATCATGTTCCAATTGATGGGCATAAAAAAGCGGGCCTAAAATATCATGCCAACACTTAGAGGATAGGACATTTAAGGTGATGGAGACAAAAAGGAGCAGGTAGGACCAAGTAGAAGAGTAGGAAGAAAACCTGGGGAAACAGAGTCATGAGTAGAGAGGATGGAGCAAGATCAACAGCTCCTCTTTACTCACTTACCTTTTTAATTTTTTGCCAGTTTGTACTAGAGACCAAAGCACAGAGAACATAACCCTTTCAGTTCTAAAACTCTCCCATTGGAGTCCCTGAGTACCTACTTGGAGTGTGTCAACTCAGCATGTCAACCACCCCTTCTTACTATTTTCCTTTTATTCCCTTATCATCCTATCTCCAACAGCCTCACCATTTTTCTATGCCCTCTATTTCCTGACATTCCCCCATGACCCTTTATACTTCTGAAAATATAAATCAACTTCAACTGCCACTGGAGAGTGTTTCATTCTACATCCCTTTGTCTCTTTCCAGCATCTCTGTAAATTTCCAAACTAAGCTACCCAAACAGTTCATTTCTCCAATATACATACACACACACACACACACACACACACACACACACACACACACACACACATATATATATATATATATATATATATATATATATGCACATATACACATACACACACACATATAAAATCTCTTCCATTAGAATGTAAGCTTCTTAAGGGCATACACTCTTTTGATTGTGTAGCAATGAAGAATATACAAATAATCCTGCTGAAAATCATGCCACATATTTTATTCAAGGTCTGCTTCAGACTTTCTTGACCATTGAATACCTTCCTTAACTTTCTTGACCTATAAGAGAGTAGTAAGGAGGGTATTATCTCTCCCAAAGAAAGCATTGTCAGTATTACCATATACTTCTCTATACTGTGTCTCTTTCTTACCCTCACATTTCATGACATGTTCAACTCAGCTTTTCTTTAAGTAACCTACTTGGGTGATGTTTCTGCCGTAAGAGCGCAGGAAGTAGGAGCCATGGTGTTTGAACACCTAATTGTCATAAACACTAAGGAAAAGAAATAATTCAGCCTTAATTATTTACATTTTATTGGAGATTTATATCACTCAAAACTTAACAATCACAGGGTGAGCAAATGTAGTAAACATCCTAAATTCACTCTATAGACAATGATGGTGCAGTATTATTTATAATATGAAATTCACATACTCCCTAAAGCAAAATACTGATGATGAATCTCAGGAAGAATAGAAATGAACACTGCAGAGCCAGTTATATTTCATGTGTTGTTGTTGTGTTTGTTGTTTGGTTTTGGTACATTTGTGCGTATGTTTGTGTCTTCTCACTCTTCTCGTCTCCATGTGTATCATAGATTAGAAAAATGAGAAAAGTGGTATATCATTTTTGACCACACATATGTTCCAATGATCCTTTATTCTGAAAAAAGAAGAATGTGGATATAATTTTTTTTTCAAAAATTACTTTCATCATCTTTCTGTTTCTCTTTGGTTACTTCCAATTAGAGGAAACAAGTGGAGAGTTGTATGGTTGAGCAGTAGAAGAGACAGGGAGTGCAAGCTCTAAAATAAAGTACAGCTATGTCAGGAACTACTATTTTGTGTAACTATTTTAAAATAGTACCCATCTTCATGCAAATATATATGTATATATACATATACATACATATATGTGTATATGTGCATATATATGTGCATACACACAGTATATATGCATATATGTGTGTATGTATATATACACACACATATATGTATATACAAATATACACACACACATAATACTTAAAAGGTTCAGAGGAGAGACGAAGGCAAATTCCCCTCAAAAAGAAGTTTGGCTTTAACAGAAAGTCAGTCTATAAATTTCAGTGAATTAGTGAAAAACCAAGGGAATATGAGAAGCCTATTAATGAAGTGATAAAATGTAGATGCTTCTGTTCACCATAAGAGAAAGGAAAGAAACAAAGCAAAAAAAGCAGCAGAATTGAGTATTATTAAGTATAGCCAGATAAGTCTTTTCTTATGGGGAAGAGTATGTTGGGGAGATTCTGACTAAGTGTTTAGCAATTTTTTAAAACTTAGATTCTTGGTTTTAAGTTAATGAAACCTGATTATTAGGGGACCAAGGGTAAAACTTAAAATTGCAGCAAATAATCTGAGACTAAGAAACAGATTAAGGCTTGATGTAAAAAAAAATAATTATGGTGACAATTGATGAAAGTCTCCATTTGTTAAAGTGATCAGTCTTAAGGAAATTTTTATGCTAGCTAATAGAATGAAGAAAATATTTCTACTGTCTTTGCATAAATCCTGTAAGATTTATTTTAAAATACTGGAAGCTAAGGTGTGGAACCAAAGTAGTGGAGAGAAGAAAGGGATTTGCCTGAGCTCTCTCCCAACCCCCTTGAGAGACCTTTAAATAATTCCCTAAGAAGCAGGAGGAGTGCTGGTGTGGCAGAGCTGGCACCCCCACCCCAAATGTGGAACATAGAACTCTTTAGGCTACAAGCAGTCATACACCACTGAAAAACTCAAGGGTCAAGTTAGTTGGTTGGGAATATGGCCAGGCAGCGAAAATGCACCCAGATTCGGTCTCAGACTTTGGATTCTTTCTTTGGTGACAAAGAAGACCAAAACATACAGACAGAAGTTAACAAAGTCAAAGGGCCTACAACAGAAACCTCCAAGAAAAACATGAACTGGTCCCAGGCCATGGAAGAGCTCAAAAAGGATTTGGAAAAGCAAGTTAGAGAAGTAGAGGAAAAATTGGGAAGAGAAATGAGAAGGATGTGAGCAAACCATGAAAAACAAGTCAATGACTTGCTAAAGGAGACCCAAAAAAATACTGAAAAATACACTGAAGAAAACAACACCTTAAAAAATAGACTAACTCAAATGGCAAAAGAGCTCCAAAAAGCCAATGAGGAGAAGAATGCCTTGAAAGGCAGAATTAGCCAAATGGAAGAGGAGGTCCAGCGGACCACTGAAGAAAATACTACTTTAAAAATTAGATTGGAGCAAGTGGAAGCTAGTGACTTTATGAGAAATCAAGATATTATAAAACAGAACCAAAGGAATGAAAAAATGGAAGACAAGGTGAAATATCTCATTGGAGAAACCACTGACCTGGAAAATAGATCCAGGAAAGATAATTTAAAAATTATTGGACTACCTGAAAGCCATGATCAAAAAAAAAGAGCCTAGATCGAAGGGCTTGGAATACGATATTCTGGAGGTCAATGGAGCTAGGATTAAAACCTAGAATCACCTACCCAGCAAAACTGAGTATCATGCTCCAAGGCAAAATATGGATTTTCAATAAAATAGAGGACTTTCAAGCTTTTTCAGTGAAAAGACCAGAACTGAATAGAAAATTTGACTTTCAAACACAAGAATCAAGAGAAGCATGAAAAGGTAATCAAGAAAAAGAACAAGAAAAAGAAATTGCAAGGGACTCACTAAAGTTGAACTGTTTTGTTGACACTCCTACAAGGAAAGATGATATGTATGATTCATGAGACCTCAGTATTAGGGTAGCTAAAGGGAATATGCATATATATATATATATATGTTTATGTATATATATATATGTATAAGTGAATGTGTATGTATGTATATATCTGTATATGTATGTGTGTGTGTGTGTGTGTGTGTGTGTGTGTGTGTGTATGAGAGAGAGAGAGAGAGCAGACACAGGGTGGGTTGAAGATGAATGGAAGATATCTAAAAGAAATAAAATCAAATTAAGGGATGAGAGAGGAATATATTGAGAGAGATAGATAGGGAGAGATAGAATGGGGTGGATTATCTCGTGTAAAGGTGGCAAGAGGAAGCAGTTCTGTGGGAGGAGGGGAGAGGGCAGGTGAGGGAGGAATGAGTGAATCTTGCTCTCATCAGATTTGGCCTGAGGTGGGAATACCATACATACCCAATTGGGTATCTTACCCCACAGGAAAGAAGAGGAAAGAAGATAAAAAAGGGGGGGGCATGATGGAGAGGAGGGCAGATAGGAGTGGAGGTAATACAAAACAAACACTTTCGAATGGGGATAGGGTCAAGGGAGAAAATTCAATAAAGGGGGATGGGTTGGGAAGGAGCAAAATATAGTTAGTCTTTCACAACATGAGTATTGTGGAAGGGTTATACATAATGATACACATGTGGCCTATGTTGAATTGCTTGCCTTCTTAGGAAGGGTGGGTGGGAAGGAAAGAGGGGAGAGAATTTGGAACTCAAAGTTTTAAAAACAGATGTTAAAAAAAAATGTTTTTACATGCAACTAGAAAATAAGATACACAGACAATGGGGCGTAGAAATTTATCTTGCCCTACAAGAAAGGAAGGGAAAAGAGGATGGGAGGGAAGTGGGGTGACAGAGGGGAGGGCTGACTGGGGAACAGGGCAACCAGAATATACGCCATCTTGGAGTGGGGAGGTAGTAATGGGGAGAAAATTTGTAATTCAAAGTCCTGTGAAAATCAATGCAGAAAACTAAATATGTCAAATAAATTAAAAAAAATGAAAAAAAAGAGCCTAAATATCATCTTTCAAGAAATTAGCAAGGAGATCTTCCCCGATATTCTAGAGCCACAGGGCAAAATAGAAATTGAAAGAATCCACCGATCACCTCCTCAAATATATCCCAAAAAGAAATCTCCCGGGAATATTGTTGCCAAATTCCAGAGCTCCCAGATCAAGGAGAAAATACGGCAAGTAGCCAGAAAGAAACAATTTGAGTATTGTGGAAACCCAGTCAGAATAATCCAAGATCTGGCAGCTTCTACATTAAGAGATCTAAGGGCTTGGAATACGATATTCCGGAGGTCAATGGAGCTAAGATTAAAACCTAGAATCATCTACCCAGCAAAACTGAGTATTATGCTCCAAGGCAAAATATGGATTTTCAATAAAATAGAGGATTTTCAAGCTTTCTCAGTGAAAAGAACAGAACTGAATAGAAAATTTGACTTTCAAACACAAGAATCAAGAGAAGCATGAAAAGGTAATCAAGAAACAGAAATTGCAACTAACTTACTAAAGTTGAACTGTTTTGTTTACATTCCTACATGGAAAGATGATGTGTATGATTCATGAGACCTCAGTATTAGGGTAGCTGAAGGGAATATGCATATATATATATATATATATATATATATATATACACACACACACACACACACACACACACACACACACATATATATGTTTATGTATATATATATAAGTGAATGTGTATGTATGTATATATCTGTGTGTGGAGTGGGGGAAGGGTAGAAATGGGGAGAAAATTTGTAATTCAAACTCTTGTGAAAATCAATGCTGAAAACTAAATATGTTAAATAAATAAATTTAAAAAAAATCCAAAAAAAATTCCCTAAGACAAATCTTGGAGTGGCAGAGCCCATAAAAGAATGGGGTGAAATAATTTTCCAACCAAACTTAAAAGTTTGACGGGAAAGGTCTGTTGCACTGGGGTGAGAATGGAGCATAGTCCAATGCAGGCCACACCAGCCCAGACCAGGCCCCAGCAAAACAGCAGATGGCCTTGGGAATACTGAATCAGCAGCAGCCCCAGCTGCTTCTGGAGCACTTATCCCACAGATAGTAATGGGGTCAAACAAACTGGTCAGAAGAATATTACTCTTTGTTGGCCTCTTTGCTGGCACTGGAGGCAGAACTCTTGTTTTGCTCATACTTCCATCCAGGTCACAGTTCTGGGTTGCAGTCGCAGGGAGAGGAGGAGCACTGGTGGATCAGAGCTAGTGTCCACAGTGGAAAAGAACCCCTCATCATAGGTCCAGGGCAGAAGAGTTCTTGTGATCACTCATGGAGCACAACATAGGCCAGGAGAGTAGTAAGTACATCTCTCCCTAGATCATACCAATTTGGAAAAACTAAAAACTTACAGGTCCCTAAAAGTATCTCAGAAAACAGTTGCACAAAACCCCTAAAGCTTGGGAGAGTGTGGCCCTTGTAATAGTAATTAAGGTGGGTCTTTTTGTTGTTCTCTTAAGTGCTTGTAATGATTCTGGCCTTTGTTTGAATGGGGCAGATAAAGTGGGATTGTTTTGTCTTGGAGTATTTCTCAGCATTGAGACAATTGGGAGTCATTGATTTATATATAACGTGATTCTGGGGATGGGGAACTTTCCCACACCTAGCCTGGGTGAGATCAGTGCCCTCAGGGCTCTGAACAGCATGTAATTGAGGAGAGCTTGGCATTTGACTTTTGGGGGACCACTCATGGAAGTAGTGAAGAGACTCTGGGCAAGCTGCAAACTGCCCACCAGCTTTGCAACCCAGATATTGCTGTTTCTCTGGTAACTATGAATTGTGTTTTGAATGAGACAAAGTCTGCCTGTTGATGTTTGTAATTTCTGTTTGCATTTGCCTTCAGGTTCAGGGGGATGATCTTTCCCCCTGAACTGTGAGCAATATTTGTATGTTTGATTAAACTGAGATTGCTAACACCTTACAGTTACTTTCCTTAGTAAAGCAGATCAAAGAACTTGTGTTGGCAGCTTTCTGTGTGCTGGCTGTTGGTGGGTCTTATATCTCTACACCAGCTGCTAGTGGAAATTGTTGCAACAGCCCTCCACCTTGGAAACAGAGCCCCATGTTAGCAAAGAGTTAAAAGTCAAGAAATGAGCTGGAAAAATGAGGAAACAACAGAAAAATCCTGAATATAGGAAGTTACTATGGTGACAAGGAAGATTAAAAAAATAAACATTCAGAAAAAGATAACAAAGTCAAAGCTCCTACATCCAAAGCCTGCAAGAAAACTATGAATTGGTCTCAAGCAATGGAAAAGCTCAAAAAGAATTTTGAAAATAAAGTAAGAGAGGTAGAGGACAATGGGAAGAGAAATGAGAGTGAAGCATGAAAATCACAAAAAATGAGTTGACAGCTTTTAAAAAGGGACACAAAAAATACCAAAAAAATCAACACCTTAAAAGGAAAGACTAGCCAAATGGTAAAAGAGGTTTAAAAAAGACAATGAGAAGAATTCCTTGAAAAGGAGAATTGGCCAAATTGGGAAGGGGGAGATATACAAAAATTCACTGGAGAAGAACCCTTAAAAAGCAGAACTGATGTGAAAAGTTGCACAAAAATTCACTGTAGAAAAGAACTCATTAAAAACAGAATTGGACAAATGGAAAAGGAGGTATAAAACTTCAATGAAGAAAGTAATTCCTTAAAAATTAGACTTGAGCAAGTAAAAGCTAATGACTCTATGAGACACCAAGAAACAACAAAACAAAACCAAAAGATTGGAAAAAAAATAGAAGACAGTGTGAAATATCTTATTAGAAAATAACTGATCTAGAAAACAGATCCAGGAGAAATAAAATTACTGGACTTCCTGAAAACCATGATAAAAAAGAACCTAGGTTCCAGAATTCCCAGGTCAAGGAGAAAATATTGCAAGCATCCAAAAAGAAACAATTCGAGTATCATGGAACCACAATCAGGTGACATGACTTAGCAGCTTCTACGTTAAAGAATCAGAGGGCTTGAAATAATACATGCCAGAAGTTAAAGGAGCTAGTATTACAACCAAGAATCACCTACCCAGCAAAACTGAGTATAATCCTTCTGGAGAAAAATGGATACTCAATGAGATAGAGGATTTTCAAGCATTCTTGATTAAAAGACCAGAGATTAAAAGAAGATTTGACTTTGAAATACAAGACTCAAGAGAAGCATAAAAAGGTAAACAGGGGGGCGGAGCCAAGATGGCAGCTGGTAAGCAGGGAATAGTCTGAGCTCCATACGGAGACCCTCCAAAAACTTATAAAAAATGGCTCTGAACCAATTCTAGAACAGCAGAACCCACAAAACAGCAGAAGGAAGCAGGGCCCCAGTCCAGGACAGCCTGGGTGGTCTCTGGGTGAGGTCTATCCCACACGGAGCTCGGAGCTGGGAGCTGGGAACGGAGTGGAGCAGAGCCCAGCCTGAGCGGCGTGGACCATCCAGACCAGAAGCCAGGCGGAGGGGCCCCTAGCGCCCTGAATATGTGAGCTGTGGCAGTTACGAGTCTTCTCAACCCACAAACACCAAAGACTGCAGAGAAGGTTAGTGGGAAAAGCTGCGGGAGTGGAAGGAGTTCGCAGTTCGGCTTCCAGCCCCTGGGGCAGCGGAGGTGGGGCAGCTACAGCTGTTGTTACTTCCGGCTCCAGGCCCACCTGGTGGGAGGAATTAAGTGGCAGATCAGAGCAGGGGTGCACAGCCTGCCGAAGATGTAAGCCCAGTTTGGGTTGGGGGTCCTTGGGGAAGGAGCAGTGCTGGTGCGGCACAGCTGGCACCTCCTCCCCAAATGTGGAACGTAGAACTTTGTAGTCTACAAGCAGTCATACCCCACTGAAAAACTCAAGGGTCAAGTTAGTTGGCTGGGAATATGGCCAGGCAGCGAAAACGCACCGAGATTCAGTCTCAGACTTTGCATTCTTTCTTTGCTGACAAAGAAGACCAAAACATACAGACAGAAGAAATTACTAAAGTCAAAGAGCCTACAACAGAAACCTCCAAGAAAAACAGGAACTGGTCCCAGGCCATGGAAGAGCTCAAAAAGGAGTTGGAAAAGCAAGTTAGAGAAGTAGAGGAAAGATTGGGAAGAGAAATGAGAAGGATGCGAGCAAACCATGAAAAACAAGTCAATGACTTGCTAAAGGAGACCCAAAAAAATACTGAAAAATACACCGAAGAAAACAACACCTTAAAAAACAGACTAACTCAAATGGCAAAAGAGCTTCAAAAAGCCAATGAGGAGAAGAATGCCTTGAAAGGCAGAATTAGCCAAATGGAAAAGGAGGTCCAAAAGACCACTGAAGAAAATACTACTTTAAAAATTAGATTGGAGCAAGTCGAAGCTAGTGACTTTATGAGAAATCAGGATAGTATAAAACAGAACCAAAGGAATGAAAAAATGGAAGACAATGTGAAATATCTCCTTGGAAAAACCACTGACCTGGAAAATAGATCCAGGAGAGATAATTTAAAAATTATTGGACTACCTGAAAGCCATGATCAAAAAAAGAGCCTAGATACCATCTTTCAAGAAATTATCAAGGAGAACTACCCTGATATTCTAGAGCCACAGGGGAAAATAGAAATTGAAAGAATCCATCGATCACCTCCTCAAATAGATCCCAAAAAGAAATCTCCTAGGAATATTGTCACCAAATTCCAGAGCTCCCAGATCAAGGAGAAAATATTGTAAACATCCAGAAAGAAACAATTTGAGTATTGTGGAAACCCAATCAGAATAATCCAAGATCTGGCAGCTTCTACATTAAGAGATCGAAGGGCTTGGAATGCGATATTCCGGAGGTCAATGGAGCTAGGATTAAAACCTAGAATCACCTACCCAGCAAAACTGAGTATCATGTTCCAAGGCAAAATATGGAGTTTCAATAAAATAGAGGACTTTCAAGCTTTCTCAGTGAAAAGACCAGAACTGAATAGAAAATTTGACTTTCAAACACAAGAATCAAGAGAAGCATGAAAAGGTAATCAAGAAACGGAAATTGCAAGGGACTTACTAAAGTTGAACTGTTTTGTTTACATTCCTACATGGAAAGATGATGTGTATGATTCATGAGACCTCAGTATTAGGGTAGTTGAAGGGAATATGCATATATATATGTTTCTGTATATATATAAGTGAATGTGTATGTATGTATGTATCTATGTGTATATGTATGCATGTGTATGTATGTATATATATGTGTGTTTTTATGTATATATATACATATATATGTAAAAGAGAGAGAGCAGACACAGGGTGAGTTGAAGATGAAGGGAAGATATCTAAAAGAAATAAAATGAAATTAAGGGACTAGAGAGCAACATACTGAGAGAGGGAGATAGGGAGAGATAGAAGGGGGTGGATTATCTCGCATAAAGGTGGCAAGAGGAAGCAGTTCTGTGGGAGGAGGGGAGAGGGCAGGTGAGGGGGGAATGAGTGAACCTTTCTCTCATCAGATTTGGCCTGAGGAGGGAATACCATACATACACAGTTGGGTATCTTACCCCACAGGAAAGAAGAGGGAGGAAGATAAAAATAAAAGGGGGGGGGATGATGGAGGGGAGGGCAGATGGGGGTGGAGGTAATCAAAACAAACACTTTGGAAAGCGGACAGCGTCAAGGGAGAAAATTCAATAAAGTGGGATGGGTTGGGAAGGAGCAAAATGCAAGTTAGCCTTTCACAACATGAGTATTGTGGAAGGGTTATACATAATGATACATGCGTGGCCTAGGTTGAAGTGCTTGACTTCTTAGGGAGGGTGGGTGGGAAGGGAAGAAGGGAGAGAATTTGGAACTCAAAGTTTTAAAAACAGATGTTCAAAAAAAAAGTTTTTGCATGCAACTAAAAAATAAGATACACAGGCAATGGGGCGTAGAAATTTATCTTGCCCTACAAGAAAGGAAGGGAAAAGGGGATGAGAGGGGAGGGGGGTGATAGAGGGGAGGCCTGACTGGCGAACAGGGCAACCAGAATATATGCCATCTTGGAGTGGGGGGGAGGGTAGAAATGGGGAGAAAATTTGTAATTCAAACTGTTGTGAAAATCAATGCTGAAAACCAAATATGTTAAATAAACAAATTTAAATAAAAATAAAAAAAAAGGTAAACAGGAAGGGCAATCATAAGGTTAAACTGTTTACATTCCTAAATGGGGGGATGATATTCATAACTTATAAGACCTTTCTCATTATAAAGGTAATTGGAAGGAGTATATATATACAGAGGGCATAGGTGTAAGTTAAATATGGAGGGATGATGTCTAAAAAAATAAAATTAAGGGATGAGAGAGCAATATACTGGGAGAGAGAGAAAGGGAGAGATAGAATGGAGTAAGTTGTCTCACATAAAAGAGGCAAGAAAAAGATTTTACAGCCGAGGGGAAGAAGGAGAAGGTAAGGGGAAATGAGTGAACTTTACTTTCATCAAAACAGGCTGAAAGAGGGAATAGCATGCACACTCAATAGGGTATAGAAATCTGTCCTATCATACAGGAAAGTGGTGGGGCGGGGATAAGATAAGGGCAGGTGCTTAGAGAAGTGAGGGTGGATTGGGGGAGGCAATAGTCAGGAGCCAAACACTTTTGAGGAGGGGCAGGGTGAAAGGAGAGATAGAAAATAGAATAAACAAGGGGGAAATAGGATGGAAGGAAATATAGTTAGCAATCATAACTGTGGGGAAAAAGTTCAAAGCAAGTTTCTCTCATAAAGGCCTCATCTCTCAAATATATAGAGAAATGATTGACATTTATAAAAATTAGAGGCATTTCCCAATTGATAAATGATCACAAAATATGAAGTCAGTTTTCATATGAAGTAATCAAAGCCATATGAAAAATGCTCTAATTCTATTGATTGAAGAAATACAAATTGAAACAATACTGAGGTACTACCTCATGATAAATGTTGGAGATGTGGGAAAATTGAGACACTAATGCACCATTGGTGGAGTTGTGAACTGATTCAACCATTATGTAGAGCAATTTGGATCTGTGGCCAAATATTTATAGCAGCTCTTTTCTGCTGGTGAAGAATAGGAAATTTCAGGCAAATTCAATTGGTGGATGCCTGAACAATTTGTGCAATAAGATTGTGGTGGAATACTAATGCGATATAAGAAATGATGAGCTGGATGCTCTCAGAAAAACCTGGCGAGACTTACATGAACTGTTCCAAAATGAAATGAGTAGAATCAGGAGAACATTGTACTCAGTAATAGCAATATTGTGATATGATCAACTGTGAATGACTTAGCTATTATTTGTAATATAATAATCCAAGAAAGCCCTGCAGGATATTATCTTTCAAGACACCATTGAGGAAAACTGCCCCAATATTCTAGAACCAGAGGGTAAAATAGAAATCAAATGAATCCACTGATCACTTCCTGAAAGATATCCCAAAATGGAAACTGCCAGGAATATTAAAGCCAAATTGAAAAGCTGAAAAATGCTATCCATCCTCAGAGAAAGAACTGATGGAGTCTGAATACAGATTGAAGCATAATTTGTTTTCACTCTTTTTTCCTTGGGTTTATTTTGGGCTTGTTTGTTTGTTTGTTTGCAACATTTCTAATGTGGAAATATGTTTTGCTTGATTACACATGCATGACCCCTATAAAGTTGGAGAAGGAGGGAGAGAATTTATAACTCAATTTTAAAAATTAACGTTTAAAATTAATTTTACATGTAATTAGGAAAAATAAAATATTAAATTAAACAAACAAACAAAAATCCTGGAAACTTCCGAGTGAATTTTAACTATATTGAGGATGATGAGACTTTATTAAATTATTTTGAATGAATGGATAAATGAATGAATGAATTGCATAATGGGGAATTGGTATGACACAACTGAGAGGAGAGGAGGGAATACACCTGTATGGGCAAGGCAGGCGATAAGAAGGAGAAGATAGCTGAAGAGTTAGGAGTAAAGTGAATCATGGCTTTGCTTTTTCCTAAAATTAAAATCTGGGAGAGGCAGTCATCAATCAAAAGACCCAGGACTCAGGGTATAAGTTTCTTGAGGGTAGTCTGAGGAACAATAGATAATTGAATGAATGGATTCAGGATGGATAATTGTTGACTAGAGCAGGTGTATGGTGTAGTAGATAGCGTTCTTGGCCTGGAGTAAGGTTCCTGAGTTCACATCTGGTTTCAGTTGCTTACTAGTTGTGTGACCCTAGGTATGTCACTTAATTCTGTTTGCCTCAGTTTCCTCATCTGTAAAATAAGCTGGATAAGGAAATGACAAACTACTCCAGTATTTTTGCCAAGAAAACCCCAGATTCATGAAGAGTCTGACACAACTGAAACAACTGAACAACAATAAAATTGTTGATGATAGAGAAAAATACAGTTACAGTTGAACAAGAGAACCACAGGATCACAAAGCTTGGATATATTCTGATTTAAGCCCCTGGAGGGAATTCCCACATCTAGAAGATGAATGGAATTCCACCCTGTATTGTTTCCCATAAGAGTTGTGGTTTTTTTTTAGCATTTTTTAAAAAGTATTTATAATAAACTTTAAAAATGAGGAAAATAAAAAAGGAGTGAAAATGAAAGTCATACTTTTATACAACGTATCCTAGTTATAACTCTTTACTCATTTGCTTATTATCTCTCCTGTCACTGTCCCCTCAATTGAATAATGAAAAAAAGAAAAAAAAGTGAAAGCGAACCCTCTTAAGCAATATTCATAGTTTAACAAATCAAATTTCCATGTTGGCCATGTCCAAAACATGTGTATTACTCTGCATTTGGAAATCATCAGTACTCTAGCAGGAAATAAATGACATGCTTCACATTCAGTACTGTGGGTTGTGTTTTTTTGATTATATTGATGAGTTTTGAAGTCTTTCAAAGTTGTTTTTCCCTATAATTTTGTAACTGAATTAATTGTTCTCCATGTTTTGCTCACTTTACCCTAAGACAAAATTTGTAATAGGCTCTTCTGATTTCAAATATCCTGTTGCCATATAGCCTCTCATTTGAATATCCCCATAAAATAAAGACCATGCATATATTTTCACATGAACTTTTACTTTTCTAGATGCTGGAACACTTTCAGAAGGATCAGGGAGCCCAAAGTCTTATTTCATCAACTGGTCTAAAAATGCTTCACACAATTAGAGTCCAATAGCTTCTCAATAACTTAGTCTTGAAAAGGTGTCTGGATCACTGAGGGTTAAGTTACTTGTTAGAAATTATGCAGGTAATCTGTGTCAGAGGCAAAACTTTCATCTAATTCTTCATGATTCCAAGGCTCTGTGTACTATACCACTAGTACATAATTAGTATAAGAGAAGAGAAACTTATAAATCATCTTATTTCATTATTTTGATGGATTTGTGTGTATGTTGTTTTAAACTCTTAAATTAAAGGAACAGTTGAAGAAGTGCTTCATTTTGTGTTTCATTAGCCTCATTCATTTCATCAGTAGCCAATAATGTTGACTGGAGTATTTATCTAAAACTGCGTTTGTCTTTTACATTTTAATAGAAATTATCATAAGTGACTCAGGTTTTGCTATACTCTAAAGACAGTCTGCTTTTTAATATGGAAGAGAAAATACAATAAGAAGAAGCTGATAAAAAGAATAATAAATTAGATGAATGATTTTTAATACATTTGGCTACCTTTAGAATACATGCTAAATGGTAACAGTTAAAAGTTGGAAGAAAAGAGCTAATGAAATAATTAATTTATTTTGACCCATATTATAAATGTAGAATAAATCTATTTTCTAATTTCTACAAAAAAGTTACCTAAGGACAAATGACCTGTTCATTGACTTTATCTGTCTTCCAATAAATACATTTTGCTCTGCTTTATGCTGAAAATGATAATATAACCCTTGTTAATATGTTACTCTTCCTAAAAATATACCTTTGATGCATGTATAGCATGTCAAAGTCTACAATTCACAAGATAATTCTTATAGTCATTTCCTGAGTCCTAAAGGAATATATAAGTTCATGACTACATCAGGAATCAAAAAAGGTCTAGCTAAAATAAGTATTTTGAAATGTGTACATTTAATGATGATGCCCTATTTAGCCAATAATTGACTTTTTAGCATGTCTTGTGAAAGAAAGCCCTCATGACAAATACAATTAATAAGACATCTTAAGAGTCTTGACTTATGGATACAACCTTTTAGTGAAAAAAATCTAGGCATCACTAAGTTAAAATGAAACCTTAGGAGAGGAAAATAATTCCTAATTGTTTTTATAAAAATATTTTTTCTACATGAATTGACGCTTAAGACACTCAAATACCTCATATGCAATGTCTAGTACCCTGTAGCACACAATTATTTTCAATATTATATGATGAGGAAACAAATGTAATTTATATAAGGAAATAGTTTATGTAAGTTTTGGATTTGTAGAAATGTTTCCGATTCAGACATCCATTTTCATCTGAATAATATATCTAATATTTTAAGGGGTGAGAACTGTCATACAGAAAATAAAAGGAGAAGCAGGCCTTTAAACAACTTTACTTTTATTCTGAAATGATGCAACTACAACATTTTGATAAAGACCAAGATTTGACATTTGAATCTGAACATGAAATATCAATTTAATTGCAAAAGACTGCTAAGGAATTTGATTACACATCTTCTGAAGTTCAATAGTATATTTCTATATTAATCTCTTCTTATAAAATTCTAATTCATACTGGAATGTAGTATATGAATATCTATTTATAAATTGAGCATTTGTGATCTATCTTTTCATATGTATTTGAATCTTCTGCGAAAGTTTTGCCTCAATAAAAAAGATTAATTGATAGAATAAAAAGGCAAAAAACTTGGCTTCATGAATAAAATATGATTGTCTAAATTAAGATACTATTTATCTAGACGTTATCCCATAAGTTTATCTGTACAACTTTAAAGATACAGATAGATAGGCAAATAGCTATATGTATCTATATATAAATATGTGCATCTATATGTAGACTGTATATATGTATATATTTTGAAAGCTTATTAATAATTTATAAATAGAAAATTATAAAAACAATCAATCAGTTTGTGTGATGCATACATGGATGAATATGTATGCATCTGTGTATGCATATATGCATGGATGGATAGATGAATGGATAGGTAGAGATCTCTATCCATCCATCCATTCATGCTTGCATAGATACACAAAACTGATTAAGATTTTTTGTGTAATTTTCTATTTAGGATTTGCTCATAAATAAGCTCTTAAATTTTACATTATGCTAATCAAAGTTACCCATTTTTGTCTTTCTAGATAATCTGGCTGGAAAAAGATCCATCAAAATTTTAAGTCAGTTTTAACGAAGTACTTTCATTTGTATTCTCTGCCTTTCAGAAACAAAAGATAGAAGTGGGTACAAGATTGAAATACTAAATAAAAATTACTGAACTTTCATTGAACCCTTCTCTATAATGGACTTGTGAAATGAGTTGAAACCAGTGTACGAAACTCATACTAAAATTTTTTTCCAAAAATGTTACCTCTGGGTTTAGATATATGGATTCTTTTAAGGAAAATATAGCTTATAAATGATTTGCTTACTCTATTACTTCATGAAGCAGTTTGTAAAAGTTGAAAGATGCTATGTGTTGGTAAAGCAATTGAACAGAAAGTCTGTTACTTAAGCATTTTATACTGATAAACTCAAATTAAAATGATTTAGAATTAGAAGGTGAGAAGTTAAGCTTTACTCTATAACAGTAAATGTCAAAACAAGTTCTTCTGATTGGATAGAATCTAATCCCTACATGTTAGAAGGAGAGGATATAAGCTTCCAATGTTATTATGCCAATATGGATGATTTGTTTGTTTGTTTTTCTGTTGTGTGAAAATTTAAAAGGATACTTATGAAGTAGGTATAAATATTGGACAGGAAACAATGGATCTTTATCTTCCATGTCTTTTGGCAGCTAAGAGGGAAATGGCAAGGGAAATGGAAGCATCTAATTTAATTCAACCAATATTTATTAATCAGGGACTATGTACAAGGTACTTACTAAATGCAGGAATGTAAGTTCAAATATATAGCACTTCGTGGCATGTGTTATCTTATTTGATCTTCATAGCAATTCTAGGAGGTTCAATTTACATATATTAAACACTTTCACCAGAAGAAGAAATTGAACTCCAGAGACTTTAGTCAGATTGTCCATGGTCACCTAACAAACTAGTTACCACATTAGAATTCTAATCCTAGTCTCATAAAACCACAGTTAGTATTATTCATGCTACACCACAGGAAAATGTTATTGACAGTATTTTGACTCTCCAAGCTAATATGAGAATGAGAGAGAAAGTGTGACTTCTCCATGAGAACTGATAAAGGTAAAGTTAAGAATGTATGAGTGTACAGGATTATGTTGGGAGCCAACTCACAGTAGACTGTCAAATTTTCAGTATGAGCATTTACAACTTGGAAATCTGCAAACCCTACAATTCAAAGCTTGCTTTATTCTTTTGTTGATGGTCTAGACTTAAAAAAATGTTTACTATTAATACAGATAAAACTTAAAAGTGTGTTATAGTAACATTTTCCCCAAGGGGGAGAAACAAAACAAACAGTTGTTAAATATTTACCAGAACAGCCCTGGATAAAGGTGCCAAATTGAATTTATAAACTGAGATATGTTTGCTTAAAAACAACCTCAAATAGTCTCTTGAAATAATAGTTGGTTTATGTTTAAATTCATTTTTATAGTTATATACTTGATTTTAAGAAGAAAAAGCAATCAACTGTCTATCTAAAGGAAACATAGACATGATTTAAAGCTTCCTGTTCATACTGCAATAGTCAAAGTACCTCCCTCATGCTATTCCTGTGAATTAGATAGTTCTAGTAGTATTATCTTTAGTTTATAAATGAGGAAACTGAGACAGAAAGATAAAGTGATTGTGCTTAAGATCATACTGTGAATGAATTGTACATTTATGATACCATTTCTTTTCCAATAATAGCTTTCTCCCTCTTCTTTAATTATCCCAAACCTACCAGAATAAGTGGTATGTAATTGATCCTCTATATAATATGGAACTATTGAAATATTTAGGGAGGAGAGTAGATTCATATTTTGAAGTATTGTGACTTCATGGAGAGAAGGTAATATTTAGAATCAAGAAACCAGGGTTCAAATCACACTTTATAAACTTACAATGTAATTTTGGGTGAAACAATTACCTTCCCTTTGCCTTAGTTTTATCTTCTATAAAATAAAAATTAAAAAAAATCTGTAGTAATTACTTTACAGAATAATGAGACAATGTACGCAAAGTAATTTGCATGTTGTAAAGCACTGGGAGATGATTAACATTGATAAGGTGTGTTTGAGAAAAATTCATCTGACAGTAGTAGGCAGGATGGATTACTTTCACGAGTGATTGGTGACAAGATCAGCTATTAGGTATTGCATTAATCCAGACATAATAATCAAGGTGTGAATTAGAACATGCCAAAGGAAATATATGGAAAGAGAAGGACACAAGGGACAGTTTGAAGTAAGAATCAACAAGACTTAGTTACTTGTATATTGGCCAAGCGGAGAAAGGGTGGTACTCAAAGATAATGTGAAATGTTGAGCCCATCTGGGAGCATGGTGATTTTTTTTAATACAAACTGCTATGAACATTTTAAGGTCTAGAGAAGATCTTTGGAGACCATCTAGTCCAATCTCCTCACTTACAAATGAGAACATCGAGAAGAATTCAGGTGAAGGCACCAAGATCACATAATTAATTGAGAAAGCCAGAAGTCTCTTCAGTTGAAGCCCATTGGGCTTGTTTGTTTGTTTCTTAATTACAACATGATGTTTCAGGAAATTAAGGAAAGATAATAACTCAAAGAAACTTATATTTTGGATTGGAAACACTTTGACCAGACAGAGAGTAATTTGTTATAGAAGCATATTCAGGAATCATGCAGCATGAAAAGGAATAACAAAAGGTAAGGTCACTGGATTATATACTCTAGGCAATGAAGATACAAATATGGAAGTAAAAACAAAGCAGGGAGATCACAGCAGAGGTCACAACAAAACTCCCCAGGTTGGCTCTTTGAGAAAAGTCGATAAGCTCTTCAATCAACAGAATTCTGCAATCAACCCCAACCTTCTTCCCACAGCACCACAGTGGCAAAGCCCATTTTCCCCTACCTTTTTTCCCTCTAATGTCAGAGAACACAGTAAAGAGCAACTGGACACCTCTCAGGACTCTGTGCTTTCTAGTATGGTCTGTTTGAGAAGAAATCTTCCTAGTTATCAGCTGAAGTGCCTGACTTAAGACATGAAATAAGTACATAGCTATTGGATGAGGATACCAGATCATGAGAAATGTAAAACCCTATCTGAGTAAGCTGAAAGGGCAGGTAGAAAACAATATATACTTTCTGCTGCACACCCTTAGTTCTACGCCATTAATGGTGGAGATTACTAGAAAAGCTGGTGAAAGGACTGTATTCACAATATTTATTGTAAATGTTTCACAGGGTATTAGGCAACCCTGAAAAACATCTGGAGATGATGAGCATATACATCAAAGCAATGTACTTGCTGGAAAGCAGGTCTCACAAAGAGCATCATAATGATATCAATAGAATACTGGAAACTTTACACTGTTGTGAGGCAGGAAATACCCCTCTATGTATGTGCCCTGTTTCTACATTCCCTCATGTAAGGATGTTCATGTGTTCCCCATATATAGATATCCCATATAAAATGTTTATAAAGGTCCATTTTCCTGAGTACTTGTTGTTTCAGGAAATTGAATTTTAAATTGTGGGGAAAAGGAAAGTACTCATCTGAACTCTTCCAAATTTCCCTTCCAAACAACTTTAAAACCTCCAAACAAATTCTAGAGTATTGGAACCCATGAAAGAATGGGGTGAAACAATTTTTCAGCCCAAGAAAACTTAGAAGGTTGGCAGCAAAGGTCTGTTACACTGCAGTGTGAGTGGAGCATAATCCAGTACAGGTTGCAATAGGCCAACCAGAACCCAGAAAACCAGGAGCAGGCCTTAGGGGTGAGTGAGTCAATGGTGGCAATGGTTGTTTCTGGATCTTTCAGACCATAGACTGTGAAGGGATCAGACAACTGGTCAGAAGGAAATTATTGGGGTCCCTTTGCTGGTACCAGGGGCTAGATCCTGTTGTATTGCCCATACTTGCATCCAGGTGGCAGGCCTGGGTTTCAGTCCCAGGACAAGGAGGAGCACTAGCACACCAGACATTATGGAGGCAAGGAGCAAGAACCCTAGTCACAGTTGTTGGGCAGAAAAGAATGCTTGTGGTCACTCATAGACCAGAGCACAGGCCAGGAGAGTAGGAGACACACCTCTCCCTAGATTATAACACCCTGAAGAACTGAAAACTTACAGACTCCAAGAAATAACTGTGAAAAAAGCTGCACAAAAAACCGTGAAGCTTGAGACAGTACCCCCTTAGCTTTAGCCCCACAGCCCCACTTTAGCATAGAGTTAAAAGTTAAGAAATGGGCTAGAAAAAATGAGCAAACAACAGAAAAGGATCCTGACTATAGAAAGTTGATATGGTGACAACACCAAGTCAAAATTGCTACATCCAAAGCCTCAAAGAAAACTATGAATTGGATTCAGATCATGGAAGAGTTCAAAAAGGATTTTTTTTTAAATCAAGTAAGAGAGGTAGAGCAAAAATTGGGAAGAGAATAGAGTGATGCAAAGAGAAGCATGAAGAAAGAGTCTTGGAAAAAGAAACCAAAAAAGAATACTGAAGAAAATAACAACTTAAAATCAGAAAAATTAACTCAAGGTTTATGAGGCAGGGATACTTAAGTCTCAGTTTATTTGTATTATTATTTAAATATACTCTTTTGGGACAGGGACTTTTATTTTTTGTCTTTGTAAAGCCATCTCTAAGAAAGTGTGTAACACATAATAGACACTTAAATTCATGTTGATTGGTTGCCTTTATAAAACTAAATGTTTCATGTAGCTAACAAAGAAAAAAAATAAAACTCTTGTGAGCTATGGTTTAGAGACAATTCTCACCCATAAAATAATTAGAACCTCAGACACTAACCTTGGAATCCCAGAATTCAAGGGAAACAAAGTACAACATTAATATTCTAGAACCTCCTTGACTTTACTGTTTGGCTTAGTATTTGTGAATCCTGTGTTAGTTCCATAGAATAAGAAGAATCTGAGTATCATTTTATTTGGATGTTTGTTGTTGTTTGTCCTTCACTCTCAGAAAGGACCAATGACATCACAAGGGTGATGTTTTGACTTGTGAGTGAATTGGATTTAAGTGAGGCAGAGCTACACAAAGTCATCCACCTTGCTCTCTCCTCCAGAGTCATCAGAGTCCAGTGGGAAGATGAGTCAAGATAAGTAGAAATGGCCCAGGATACAGTGGGTGACCTTAGATATTTTTCCCCATTGGGATAATAAATATATGATGAAGCATTTAAAATCACCTCGCTTTTTAGAACAGTAGCAATAATAGGTACCTCCTGGACTTAGGGATATGCCTAGAAAAGCTTTAATTTGAAAGACCCTACCCTTTCACTTCGAATATGTGTCACAGATCAGATGAGAAAGGATGTCTCAAAAATGATTGTGGGTATTCTTCTTGCCTGCTATCCTTTATGTATTGCATCATTCATGACCTTGTCTCTCCATTTTTAGAAAGTGAAATCCGGTTTGATGTTCTAATTGTGTCTAAATATAGTCAATTCAAAAAGTAAATTCCATTGCCTAAAAATTAGGCATACATGTAAAGTATACATGAAAGGATTTCTTAAAAGAGTATGAATATATAAAGAAGACTTTGTGAGTGAAGAATAAAAGTTTCAATCCTAGGTCTAAATAAAGTTTTTCTTTTCACTCTGACTAGTTATTTTTTTCCATTAAATATCTCTTGAGAGTTCTCCAGCCCTCCAGCAGAATAATTCTCCAACTTGATCCTAGACAAGGTCATTTTTTCCCTCAGAATATCTAGGATGTTAGCAACCTAGTTGTTTTAGAAGCAGCATTGTTGATGGACTCCTTTATTACTGAAACACTTTTCTAGGCCATTTTAAAGTAAGATTTTCCATTTTATTACAGATATTTTAAATTATTTTCTTTTATTTTACAAGCATCATAATTGATATATATGTATATGTGTACACATATATATCTTTAAAGTTTATTATCTCATTTTATTCTCACCACAACCCTAGTGGGTAGTTGATATTATCTTCATTCAACAGAAGAAACTAAGACAGACAGAGATTTAATGATGCCCAGGATAATATATCTTGTAAGTGTCTGAGTCAAATTTGAAATCTATTTATGTCCAATTCCTTAGAATGATTTTTCCAAGAGTCCTCTCTGCTTCTCTATGTAATGGCAAATTGATAAGAACTAAGGGGATAAGAGAATGTATATATGTAAAGATAGAGTCCAATAAAAAAGTTCTAGAGATGCAGATTTATTTATTACTGAAAAATTAAGAAAATTATATTTTGTAGCCTATTTATACTACCCTTCCAGAAGCAAGATTATTTTTTGTCTTAGAGAATTATTTCTTTTTTCTAAGAAATCTCATAGGAACCAGAAATAGGTGGAGTTTTCTGATCTGTCAATAGTTGAAGAAAAAGATATAGAATCATGGAGTCATAGACAATTAAAGTAGGAATGTTTCCAAATTTGAGTGGGACCCACAGCAAGACATGAATGAGGTCCTGGAAATGTTTTCTGTGGTTCAGCTGAGGCCTCATGGAATATGGTTCTATGGGTTTGTAACTTGACCAATAATTAGTAATAGGAACAATAAACTAAGCCATGAAGAGAGAGTCCTGCACAATTTAAGGGAGATTAACATCATGTTTTCAACACAGGAAGTGTTAACTGGGGTCCTTTAAAACTAGAAGAATAGAAAGAAGAGGATTTGAAAGCAGGGATGGATAGAGATAAAGCAAGTGTTAAAATAGCAGAAAAGCATCAGGACAAAGGAAGCTAATTCTAATAGCTAAATTCTATTTTATAAAGCTCATGAAAATGATTATGCACCAGTAGAAAACAATAATGTGTTATTAATATCTACTATATGTCAAATACTATGCTGAATGCTGGAGATACAAAGAAAAGAAAAACAATCCTAGTTCTTCAGGAATTTACAATCTAATTGTAGGGGGGCGCAGTGCCCCCACCACATGCAAACAACAGACAAATAAGAAATTTATAGGGTAAATTGGAGACAATCAAGAGAAGGGAAGGCACTAACATTGAGGAGGACTGGGAAAGCTTTTTGAAAAAAGTAAGACTTTAACTGGGACTAGAAGGAAGTCAGGGAAGCCAGGATGCAGAGAAATGGGGAAGGAGGGAATTCCAGGCAAGGGAAATAGCCAGTGGAAATGCAAGGTGGAGTATTAAATGAAGAATTACAAGATAATCAATATCACTGGGCAGCAGAGTAAGGTGTAAGATTGGAAAGGCAGGAAGGGGCCAGATTAGGAAGGATTTTGAATGTTAAACAGAGGAGTTTATTTGGATCCTGAAGGGGTTATATTTTTAACCAGGGGTTTCAATTAAATTCCACAAATATTTATAAGCACCTATTAAATAAAAAGCATTGTGTTAGGCCCTGGGGACAGGGAGGCAAAAATGAACTACAAAAACTCGTCTTCTACCAAGAAGCAGTATTATAACTTATCTGGTCTATTCCACTCCTATGATAGAGGGATGGGGAGGGTATTCGTTTAATTCGTACTCATCATGTTAAGTATCAGTTCAGATGGAAAGGGAACTTAAAAAGTCTCATCCAACCCCCTCATTTTGATACAAGGAAATTGATAACTGAAGTGAATGAAAAAGAGAAGAAACAAAAGTACTTTTTTGGTGTATGATAATAAAGACTGTTTCCCATGAGGCACAGAAGAAAATCAGGCTAAGTTTTAGATTATGAAGGATATGTACACAAGGCACACATACACATGCATATACACACAGATATAGATATAGATATATATATATGTATACATGTGTAAGTATGTATACATACATGTATAAATATGTACATTTGTGTATATACATGTGTAGAGTTAAGTGTCACAGTGAATAGAGCCCTGCTGCACTGGGAGTCAGGAAGATATGATTTCAAATTTGGCCTCAGACACTTACAAGATATATGATTCTGGGCAAATCATTAAACCTCTGTCTGTCTTAGTTTCTTCATATGTAGAATAATAGCATAGATAATAGAAAATAGCATAGATAATAACAGTAACTACCTACTAGGATTGTTGTGAGAATGAAATGAGTTAATAATAACTTTAAAGCACTATGTAAATGTTAGCTAAAATATGTATTTTTTATATTTGTATATATATAATGTATACTGTGCATATATTTGTATGCATATGCAAACCCACGTATATGCATATACATAGGTGTATATGCATATATAAATATAAACAAGCATATACATTTATACACATTATTTTCAGATACATTGTGGTCCACCTTAGAAATATGTCTTTCCTTCTTGCTTCTGAAACTGGCATCACCCTGGTGCAAGGTCCTCATCACCTTAATCTTAAATGAATGAATGAGTTTTCTCCTTGGCCTCTCTGCCTCAATATTTTCTGCATTCAGTCCACCCTCCACTCAACTATCAAAATGATCTTCCTAAAGCATTATTACCATGTCATTCCTCTGTTCAATAAACTCCAGTGGCTGCCTATTTCCTCAAGGAACAAGTATAAAATTCAGGATTTTTCCTAATGCAAAGGAGGCTGGGGAAACCCGAAGGTAGAGACAAAGAGTGAGGGCATGCTAACTCTGGAGGAGCAGCCAATGAAAATGAACCAAATCCAGAGATAGGGTGTCTTATGTGAGAAATAGTTAAGAATTCAGAGTCACTGATCATTGAGCCTATAGGCAAATAAAATATAATTAGACAGGAAATATTGGAAATATCTGGAGTATGAAATACCTTAAAGTACAGAGGATTTTAGATTTGATCCTTAAGGCAACAGATGGTGACTGGAGTGGAGTTCTCTCCATCTCTCTTTCTACGTGTGTGTGTGTGGTGCTTATATCTGCCTCTGTGTCTCTTTGTCCCCCTTCCCATCTATATACATATTTCTTTGCATATGGTCTTCCCACCATTAAATCATGAGCTCCTTAAGACTGGGGACTTTTTCACCTTTCTTTGTGTCCCCAAGACTTAGGACAGTGTCTTGCACATGATAGGTACTTAATAAATGCTTGTTGATGTGACTTGGTAATTTGACATATGCGTATTTGTGTAAATACACACATAACCATATTTGACCTCCTTGTTACTCTGTGTGTGTGTGTGTGTGTGTGTGTGTGCACATGTGTTTATTCAACCTTGAATACCTATATCTGGGACAAAATTTGTGATGTAGCTTGGAAGAAAAGAGACCTTCTACTTCCTTAATAATTTTAGAGTGATCACATATGTTTCTAGACCGTCTTCAGGAAGAAATCTGATGAAAAAAAAACACCATGAAAAAATATACTAAAGAGCCAAAGACCCTTGATTCCTATTATGGAGACAGGGAAGATGAAAATACCAATTCAGAAGAGCACAACATGGACACTATACCCACATCTAAAACCTCAAATGGGAATCTGAACTGGTCTGCATCCCAAAAACATTTCTGGAATAACTCAAGGAGGACTTTAAAAACCAAATTAGAGAGGTAAAAGAAAAAATGTAAAAAATTGAAAAATATTCACTGATGAAAGCAGATCTTTAAAAAGTAAAATCAGTGCCAAGATGGTGGCTGGAAAGCAAGGACTAACTTGAGCTCCCCACCGAGTCCCTCCAAAAACCTACAAAAAATGGCTCTGAGCCAACTCTAGAACTGCAGAACCCACAAAACAGCAGAGAGAAGCAGGGCTCCAGTCAAGGACAGCCTGGATGTTCTCTGGGTGAGGTCTATCCCACATGGAGCTAGGAACTGGGAGCAGAGCAGAGCCCAGCATGAGCAGCATGGACCAACCACACCAGGAACCTGGCAGAGTGTGCCCTAGTGCCCTGAATCAGTGAGCTGCGGCAGTTACCAGACTTCTCAGCCCACAAACACCAAAGACAGTGGAGAAGGTTAGTGGGAAAAGCTACGGAAGTGGAAGGAGTTGGCTGTTCGGCCACTGGCCCCGGGGCAGCGGAGGTGGGGCAGCTACAGAAGTTCAGCTACAGTTGCTTCCAGCCCCAGGCCCACCTGGTGGGAGGAATTAAGTGGCACATCAGAGCAGGAGTGAACAGCCTGCTGAAGATCTAAGTCCAGTCTGGGTTGGTGGTTCTTGGGGAAGGAGGAGTGCTGGTGTGGCAGAGCTGGCGCATCCCCCCAGGCGAGGAACATAGTTCTCTAAACTATACAAGCAGTCATGCCCCACTGAAAAACTCAAGGGTCAAGTTAGTTGGCTGGGAATATGGCCAGGCAGCAAAAACACACCCAGATTCAGTCTCAGGCTTTGGATTCTTTCTCTGGTGACAAAGAAGACCAAAACATACAGATGGAAGAAGTTAACAAAGTCAAAGAGCCTACAACAAAAGCCTCCAAGAAAAACATGAACTGGTCCCAGGCCATGGAAGAGCTCAAAAAGGATTTGGAAAAGCAAGTTAGAGAAGTAGAGGAAAAATTGGGAAGAGAAATGAGAAGGATGTGAGAAAACCATGAAAAACAAGTCAATGACTTGCTAAAGGAGACCCCAAAAAATACTGAAAAATATACTGAGGAAAACAACAACTTAAAAAATAGACTAACTCAAATGGCAAAAGAGCTCCAAGAAGCCAATGAGGAGAAGAATGCCTTAAAAGGCAGAATTAGTCAAATGGAAAAGGAGGTCCAAAAGACCACTGAAGAAAATGCTACCTTAAAAATTAGATTGGAGCAAGTGCAAAATCAAGATATTATAAAACAGAACCAAAGGAATGAAAAAACGGAAGACAATGTGAAATACCTCATTGGAAAAACCACTGACCTGGAAAATAGATCCAGGAGAGATAATTTAAAAATTATTGGACTACCTGAAAACTATGATCAAAAAAACAGCCTAGATATCATGTTTCAAGAAATTATCAAGGAGAACTGCCCTGATATTCTAGAGCCACAGGGCAAAATAGAAATTGAAAGGATCCATAGATCGCCTCCTCAAATTGATCCCAAAAAGAAATCTCCTAGGAATATTGTCGCCAAATTCCAGAGCTCCCAAATCAAGGAGAAAATATTGCAAGCAGCCAGAAAGAAACAATTTGAGTATTGTGGAAACCCCATCAGAATAACAAAAGATCTGGCAGCTTCTACATTAAGAGATCAAAGGGCTTGGAATACGATATTCAGGAGGTCAATGGAGCTAGGATTAAAACCAAGAATCACCTACCCAGCAAAACTGAGTATCATGCTCCAAGGCAAAATATGGATTTTGAATAAAACAGAGGACTTTCAAGCTTTCTCAGTGAAAAGACCAGAGCTGAGGAGAAAATTTGACTTTCAAACACAAGAATCAAGAGAAGCATGAAAAGGTAATCAAGAAAAAGAACAAGAAAAAGAAATTGCAAGGGACTTACTAAAGGTGAACTGTTTTCTTGACATTCCTACATGGAAAGATGACAAGTGTGATTCATGAGACCTCAGTATTAGGGTAGCTGAAGGGAATATGCATATACATATACATATACATATACATACATACATATATATATATACATATATATATATATATATATATATATGTATGTATATATGTGTATATATATAGACAGAGGGCCACAGGGTGAGTTGAGTATGAAGGGATGATTTCTAAAAGAATAAAATCAAATTAAGGGATGAGAGAGGGAGAAAAGGAGAGATAGAGTGGGGTAAATTATCTCTCATAAAAAGTGGCAAGACAAAAGAGTTCTTTTGGGAGGCAAGAGGGGGAAGTTGAGGGGGAATGAGTGAATCTTGCTCTCAGTGGATTCAACCTGAGGAGGAAATAACTTATACACTCAATTGAGTATCTTACCCCATAGGAAAGAAGGAGGAAGGAGATAAAAAAGTGGGGATGATAGAAGGGAATGCAGATGAGGGAGGAGGTAATCAAAAGCAAACACTTTTGAAAGGGACAGGGTCAAGGGAGAAAATTGAATAAAGGGGGAGAGGATAGGAAGGAGCAAAATATAGTTAGTCTTTCACAACATGAGTATTGTGGAAAGGTTTTGCATAATGATACAGATGAGGCCTATGTTGAGTTACTTGCCTTCTTTGGGAGGGTGGGTAGGGAGGGAAGAGAGGAACTCAAAGTTTTAAAAGAAGATGTTCAAAAAAAAGTTTTTGCATGCAACTAGGAAATAAGATATACAGGCAATGGGGCATAAACATCTATCTTGCCCTACAAGAAAGTAAGGAAAAAGGGAATGGGCGGGAGTGGGGTGACAGAAGGGAGGCCTGACTGGGGAATGATGCAACCAGAATATATGCCATCTTGGAGTGGGGAGGAGGGTAGAAATGGGGAGAATATATGTAATTCGAACTCTTATGGAAATTAATTCTGAAAAAAAAATTAAATAAATAAATAAATGATTTTTTAAAAAAGGAAAAAAAGTATGAGATACCTCAAAAAGAACCACTAGAAAGTATAGGAATAAATGGAGCCTTCCTTAAAATTATAAATATCATCTACTTAAAACCATCAGCAAGAATATATGTAGTGGGGAAAAGCTAGATGCATTCCCAATGAGATCAGGGTTGAAACCAGGATATCCATTATCACCTCTATTATTCAATTTGGTCCTAGAAATGTTAGCTTTAGCAATAAGAGAAGAAAAAGAAATTAAATGAATTAGAACGGGCCAAGGAGAAACTAAATTATCACTTTTTGTGGATGATATGATGATTTACTTAGAGAATCCGAGAGAATCAAGTAAAAAAACTATTTGAAAAAAATAAACAACTTTAGTAAAGTAGCAAAATAAAAGCATAAAGCCTCTGCATTCCCATACATTACTAACAAAGCCCAACAACAAGAGATAGAAAGAGAAATTCCTTTTAAAGTTACTGTAGACACTATAAAATTATTTGGGAGCCCACTGCCAAGACAAACTCAGGGCCTATATGAACCTAATTATGAAACACTTTTCACACCAATAAAATCAGATCTAAGTAAATGGAGAAACATCAGTTGCTTGTACTTAGGCCAACCTAATATAATAAAAATGATAATTTTACCTAAATTAATTTACATATTTGGTGACATTCCAATTGAACTACCAAAAAATTATTTTACATAGATGGATAAAATAATTAAAAAATTCATCTTGAAGAACAAGAGGTCCAGAAAATCTAGGGAATTAATGAAAAGAAATGCTAGGGAAGTTGGCCTAGCCACACCAGATATTAAACTGTACTATAAAGCAGCAGGCATCAAAACTACTTGGTACTGGCTAAGAAACAGAGTGGTGGATCAGTGGAACAGGTTAGGTACACAAGACACAGTAGTCAATGACTATATCAATCTACTCTTTGATAAACCCAAAGAATCTAACTTCTGGGCTAAAAATTCACTATTTCACAAAAACAGCTGGGAAAATTGGAAAATTGTAAGGCAGAAACTGGGCATAGACCAATATATTACACTGTATACCAAAATAAAGTCAAAAAGTGTTCAAGATTTAGGAATAAAGGCTGATACTATAAGCAATTTGGAAGAGCAAGGACTAGTTTACCTATCTTATGGGAAAAGAAAGAATTCATGACACAACAAGAGATAGAGAGCATTACAAAATGCAAAATGGATAATTTTGATTATGTTAAATTGAATTTTTTTAATAAAAAAAGCTAATGCAACAAGGATTAGGAGGGAAGCAGAAAACTGGGAGAAAATTTTTACAACCAGTGTCTCTAATAAAGGCTTCATCTCTAAAATATACAGGAAACTGAGCCAAATTTATAGAAGTACAAGTCATTCTGCAATTGAGAAATGGTCAAAGGATATGAACAGGCAGTTTTTAGAAGAAGCAATTAAAGATATTTATAGGCATATGAAGAAATGCTCCAAATCACTATTGATTATTGAAATGGATATCAGAACAACTCTTAGGTGCCACATCTCTCCTTGTCAGATTAGCTAACATGACAAAATAGGAAAATTATAAATGCTGGAGAAGATGTTGGAAAATCGGTACACTGTTACATCATTGATGGAATTGTGAACTAATCCAGCCATTCTGGAGAGCAATTTGGAACTATGTCAAAAGGCTATAAAAATGTTCATCCCCTTTGACCTATCAATACTAGGGCCATATCCCAAAGAGATCACACAAGTGGGACAGGGACCCATATGTACAAAAATATTTATAGCAGCTCTTTTTGTGATAGCAAAGAATTGGAAATCAAGGGGATACCCATCAATTGGGGAATGGCTAAACAAATTGTGGTATATGAATGTAATGTGCTTCATAATAACCTGTAAAGGCCTACGTGCTATGATGCTGAGTGAGTGGAGTAGAACCTGGAGAACATTTTATACAACCACAGATATATTGATTCCTAATGAGTAACTTTGATATACTTGGCTCTTCTCAGCAATACAAGGTTCAAAGACAACTCCAAAGGACTCATAATGGAAAGATATATCCACATCCAGAGAAAGAACTATGGGGTCTGAATGCAGATTGAGGCAAACTATTTGGTCTCTCTTTTTTCTTTTTTTTTTCCTCTTTTTTTGGTTTTGTTTCTTCTTTCTCATGATTCATTGCATTGGTCATAATTCTTCTTTACAACTTGACTATTGTGTAAATAAGTTTAATGCAAAGGTATAAGTAGAAGATATATAAACTTCCATGCTGTCTTGGCAGGAAGGAGGGAGGGAACGGAGGGAAGAAAATGTAGAAATCAGAAACATGCAGAACGGAGTGTTGAAAACTAAAAATAAAAAGTTTTAATTAAAAAAAGAATTCTAAATTCTAACCATATTTCAACAGCAATGTAGTAGAGAGGGAAAGCAGGTAGCTGGAAGTCAGGAGACTTGGTGTTCCATCCTTGTTCTTGCAAGGCACTTCACTTCTGTACATCTCAATTCCTTCATATATAAAATAAGGGAGTTGGACTATTTATTATCTTTAAATATCCCTTTTAGCTTAAAAAGTCTAAATTTCTGTTATTAATAACATAATATTCTTGGAAAAGAAATCAGGAATGTAATGCTTATTTTCTGATTTATTGACAAACTCAGTTTTACCTGGATGTGCTCGACTGCTCAGAAAAAAAAAATAGGAAAACAACATACAAGGAAAATACAAATATATTTTCCCTTGATATCAATGATAAAATTCATACAAAGATATGTAACTCATACTGGAAATGAGAATCTTGAAATCCTGAAACATTAATGATGCATCACTCTACTGAAAGTTATACATTAGGGACTTAACTTTTTCTTTCTTTTTTCTCTTGAACAATGCATCAGCAAATCAGTTCATGTGAAATTGGACATCAGAGGCTCTGATATCAATTTACCAGATAAGAAAGGATGGGCAGGTGTTATTTATTTATTTTTGTTAAGCCAATTGACTGACTTACTATCTTTTTATGTGCATCATTTTGACCAGATAGAGTTTGGTCCAGTTTTCATTTAAGTGAATAATCCTTTTGAAGTGTCTGGTAAATAATTCCACAGATACTTCTTTCTTACATCACTTAGCATCATGTATTGTTGGAGTTAAAGTGACTTTATAGATCTAGTCCAATATTCTCACTTTAAAAGAAAAAAAAACCTGGAAAGGTGAAGTGATTTGCCCAAGGTTACAAAGTACTCTGCGTCAGGTGTGATACTTGAAGCCATAATGCCCAGCCCAATGTTCTTTCCACTACAGTATTTTGCTTTTCTTTATGACTAGTACTTCAATCACTGTTCGTGAATATGAAAAAAAGGCAAAAAAAATTTTTTCAGTCGAGTATATGCAAGGTGTTACTTTATTAGTTGTTGCAAAATGCCATTTGTATATATTTAAATTACAACAACAATAATAATATTTGGCACTTAAATAATGCTTAAGTTTTAGAAAAGGGCTTTACATTTGTTATCTTCCTTGACCTCACAACAATTTTATGAGGGAGCCACTGTTATTATTCTTATTTTTCAGAGGAGTGGAACTGAAGCAAAGACAATTTAAGGGGCTTTTTCCCTTACTAGTTATGCCAGTAGTGAGTATCTGAGGCAGAATTTGAACTATATTTTGAAAAAATATACACCATACTTTGATAGTTTTTGATGTTGTTCAGTTGTGCCTATCTCTTTGTGAGCTCATTTAGAGTTTTCTTGGCAAAGATACTGGAGTAGTTTGCCTTTTCCTTCTCAGCTCATTTTAAATGAGGAATTGAGGCAAATATGTTTAGGTAACTTTCCCAGGGTCACAGAGCTAAAAAGTTTCTGAAGCCAGATTTGAACTCAGGAATATAAATCTTCCTGATGTCAGGCCCAGCACTCTCTCCACTATGTCACCTAGCTGCCTGATAAGTTGATAGAGGTGTTTGCAATTATGTTCCAAGTATAACAGTTTTGACAATAGCTTTATTGATTATCATATGAGGTATGGCCAGGGTAAGATGGGGCAAGTAGGAGTAACACAGTGAGTATAGCCTAATGACAGCAGTGTTTAAGACAAGGGGCATGAATTTACACACAAACACACACATGCGTACTGCACTAGTGGACTTCAACATGCATATTACCTCTCCCTTAAAAACCTTAATTACTCATGTCCTCAAACCACTCATTTCCCGTGACCTATTCCTTTTCCCCACCTCTGCCACACATAAAAATCATATACTTGATCTTGACGTCACCCACTGTGACTAATGAAAAAACCTCAAGAGCCAGAGTTTCTCAGTAGTTAATAATCAATTTATTAATTAGGCTAGCTGGGAATCAATAAATTGAAGATTAGTGGTTCCTCCCAATAACCAAAGACCACCAATGTAGACATAATACTTAAAATACCTTTGTAAAAGGGAAGGCCCCTGACAAGTGAAAATCAACCCTGATTGGTGGACATTTAATCAGGAGATAGGATAGAAGTCTTCAGCTCCTCCTGCTGAAAATGTGGCTTGATCATGAAATTCAGCCACCTCCAGCAATCTGGACAAAGTATTCCATATCCATCTAGACCACACTGGTTGATTTTCTCCTTCATGAGCTGGGTCACCCTAAACTCTAATGGAGGCATACAATGATAGCAACTCATTTCCTCTTGGGTAAAAACCAGATGACTGGATTCTATTTGCTTTCTAAACAGAATCAAGGTCTTCTTGTTGGGTGGGGTCCAGCCCAAGATTGAAGAACATGTACCTTGAGGGCTAGCACAAAATCATCAACCATCCATGTCCCTCAGAAATTGATTTTTTACAGGGGCTGAGACTGAATTGAGGGGGGAGAAGGGAAGATGGTGGAGAAGGAAAGCCTAAATCCCAAGTTATCAACATAATAGTGAAATAATTTCTCTTACCACAAATGTACCATCTCCATGTTCAAGAATTTCAAAATACCTTTATCTGACCACAACCACAATATATATATATGTACACATATATACATATACATATATATGTACACATATATACATATACATATATATATATATATATATATAGAGAGAGAGAGAGAGAGAGATACTCTTTCCCAAACAAATTCCACTCCCGATCTTTGTTTTTATGTTTGTGAATATCTCTTGTTTCCTATCCTTCCTGCCTCCTCTACTCTACTTCTACCTCCTACCTTACCCTCCTATTACTTTGCCAACCCCCTTCTAAGAATTCCTCCCCTATTCTCCCATTCCCATAAATCTAAACACCCTTCTATATCCCCCTTTTACCTATTCCCTCATACTCCCCTTTAAATGTCCTACCCTTGATCTCTCCCCCCACTATGCCCCTACTGTTTTATTTCTTCTGAATTTAGAAGACTTATACTCATATATATATATATATATATATATATATATATATATATATATATATATATATATTTATATATATATATATATATATATATATATTTTGTTCCTTCTTAAACCCATTTCTTACCCCATCTAATTCCTCTGTATCGATTCTTCCTTTGAATCTCATTTATATAAAATAATTATTCTTTTTGACTGTTCCCAAATGGGTTTAACTTTTAAATTCACATCATACTCAGGTCTACCCCAATCCCTCTTATGAGTTACCCTATTATTGATAACAATCTTACACATACGTTTTACATTTTACATATATAAAATGTAAACCATCTATCTGTCCTTATGAATCCTTTATAATCAGTCTTGGGTATGTACCTTATATTTCTCTTGACTCTTGTATGTCAAATTTTCTATTAAGTTCAGGTTGTTGTTGTTTTTTTTTTTTTAACAAAGTCTTGAAAGTCTGACAGTTGATCAAATATCCATTTTTTTTTCATTCAGAATTATGCTTAATTTTGTTGGGTATGATACTTTTGGGCAGAGACCCAGTTCTTTTGCTCTAATGCACACACACACACACACACACACACACACACACACATCCACACATCCACACATACATATACATACACACACATATATGTATATATATGCATATATACATATACATACATATATATACACACACACATATATTATATACACACACACACACACACACACACATATATATATATATACATATACATATATATACTGTTCCAAGATCTGCAGCCCTTTAATCTCTTTGCGACTCTAATTGTGGCACCATTCTATTTCAATTGTTTTGATCTTGATGCTTTTAATATTTTTATCCTTGAGCTGGGGATTGTAATCACCTCTAGCCCTGGGGTATGGGAGATGGTACCTCTTGCCCCAAATCTTCAGTTGTCCCCTCTTGCCTGGAACCGAAGCCAAACTTCAACCTCCTGTAAGTGCCCACAGCCAGGGGCTTTCTGTCCCACTGCTTCTGCATTCACCTAGCGTGTGCTTGTTTCTTCTCCCCATTCTATCCCACCCCTTCCACCCCGCCCCTTGCTTCTCTTCGCAGCACAGCTGTGTCTGGTGTTCCTTGTCAGCATAGATTCCCTGAGATCTTCTGGGCTCAGACACCCATCTCCTCCCACTATCCCCAGGGTAAAGGTTCCTGTGGCTGGGGCTAAGGCAACCTCTCAAACCAACTAACCACAGGGCTTGTAGCATGTTGTTTAAGTAGCTTGAGGCTTGTTATTAAAGTGGACCCTAGCCTAGAAGTGTTTACTCTTCATAGGGAACAAACCTCATCCTGGGAATTTACTTCTGATCTTCTCAAATTGTCCCAGGAAAACCCTGGTTGTGCCCCAATTCTTATTTATTTTTACCTGCACTTTATTTGCCCTAAGATGCTATTTTATCTCTTTTGTGGGAGAAAATCTTGAAAGCTCGGAATTTTCTGACCTACCCTGACTCTTCCCAGAATCCTTTACCATGTCTCATATTTTACCTAAAAGAAAGGAAAAAAAAAAAGAAAATTTTAAAAAGTGTGGAAACCATTCATTATGAGCTCCATATTTTCCCCTCTTCCTCATCTCCTATTATTCAGATTGGTTTTACCATCATCTCCTTCTTCATTTTGTTCTTGTGTGATAAGGTGACTATAGTCCTTGCCAAGTCTAAACTCTTCAGATTGTTTTCTGAGTGGTTGGACCAGTTCACCACTTTGTCACAGTGTGATCCCATGCCTATCTTTCCACAACTCCTCCAACAATAAATGTTCTCCTTTTTTGTTGTCTTTTTCAATTTTCTGGGTGTTAGATGAAATCTCAGAGTACACTGTGTTTTGTTATTGTTGATGATTTGAAGCAATTATGCATATGGTTGTTAATAGTGTGTGATTCTTTTGCAAATTATTTATTCAATTCTTTTGACCATTTTTTTCTTATAAAAACAGCTTTTATCCTTGATAATGCCATTATTTTCCTATACATCTTGCCTATCAGACACTTGTCACAGTTTTTTGATGCAAAGATTCCCTCCAGTTAGCTGTTTCTATTCTTTTTTAAGCTAATTTATTTATTTTTAGTTTTCCACATTCACTTCCATAAGTTTAAATTTTCTCCTCCTCCTTCCCCCTTCCCTCCCCTTCCCCAAGGCAGCATTAAATCTGATATATGCTCTAAATATACTTTCTTATTAAAAATATTTCTACATTAGTCATGTTGTATAGAACAATCAGAATGGGGGGGGTGGAACCAAGATGGAGGCTGGAAAGCAGAGACTTGCGTTAGCTCCCCTCCAGGTCCTTACAAACACCTATAAAAATGGCTCTGAACAAATTCTGGAACTGCATAACCCAAAAAATAGCACAGGGAAACAGGGCTCCAGCCCAGGACAACCTGGATGATGGCAGGGTAAACTCTATCACACGGACCTGGGAGCTGAGCGGAGCAGAGCCCAGTGCGAGCCATGCCTGGAACCAACCAGGCCAGGAGCCGGGGAGAACAGGCCCTAGTGCTCTGAATCAATGAGCTGTGGCAGTTGCCAGACTTCTCAACCCACAGACACCAAAGACAACAGAGAAGGTTAGTGAGAAAAGCTTCTGAGACAGAGTGAAAGGAGTTCATTGTTTGGCCACTGCCAGCAGCAGAGGTGGTGCAGCTCTGAGGCTGCTTACAGAGATACAGCAGCAGTTGCTTCTGGCCCCAGGCCCATCTGATGGGAGGAATTAAGTGGCATATCTGAGCAGTAATGCAGAGCCAGCTTAGATCTGAGTCTGGTCTGGGTTGGTGGTTCTTGGAGGAGGAGTAGCACTGGCATGGGAGAGCTTGCTGTGTAGAAATAGCTCTGAAAACAACAGCATATCCCTCCAAGCTTGGAACTAAGTACTCTGTACTCTACAAGCAGTCATACCCCATCGAAAAACTCAAGGCTCAAGTACTTGGCTGGGAATGTGGCCAGGCAGCAAAAACAGATTCAAATTCAGAGTCAGATTTTGGAATCTTTCATTGGTGACAAAGGAGACCAAAACATACAGCCAGAAGTCAACAAAGTCAAAGACCCTACATCAAAAGTCTCCAAGAAAAACATGAAATGGTCTCAGGCCATGGAAGAGCTCAAAAGGGATTTGGAAAAGCAAGTTAGAGAAGTAGAGGAAAAATTGGGAAGAGAAACAAGAGTGATGAGAGAAAACCATGAAAAACAAGTCAATAACTGGCTAAAGGAGACCCCCAAAAATACTGAATAAAATAACACCTTCAAAAATAGACTAACTCAAATGGCAAAAGAGCTCCAAAAAGCCAATGAAGAGAAGAATGCCTTGAAAGGCAGAATTAACCAAATGGAAAAAGAGGTGCAAAAGACCACTCAAGAAAATACTACCTTAAAAATGAGATTGGAGAAAGTGGAAGCTAGTGACTTTATGAGAAATCAAGATATTATAAAACAGACCCAAAGGAAAGAAAACAAAAATTGAAGACAATGTGAAATATCTCATTGGAAAAACCACTGACCTAGAAAATAGATCCAGGAGAGAGAATTTAAAAATTATTGGACTACCTAAAAGGCATGATCAAAAAAAGAGCCTAGATATCATCTTTCAAGAAATTATCAAGGAGAACTGCCCTCATATTCTAGAGTCAGAGGGAAAAACAGAAATTGAAAGAATCTACCTATCACTTCCTGAAAAAGATCCCAAAAAGAAAACTCCTAGGACCATTGTCACCAAATTCCAAAGTTCCCAGATGAAGGAGAAAATACTGCAAGCAGCCAGAAGGAAAAAATTTGAGTATTGTAGAAACACAATCAGGGTTACACAAGATCTAGCAGCTTCTACATTAAGCGACTGAAGGGCTTGGAATATGATATTCTGGAAACCAATGGAGCTAGGATTAAAACCAAGGATTACCTACTCAGCAAAACTGAGTATAATGCTCCAAGGAAAAATATGGGTTTTCAATAAAACAGAAGACTTTCAAGCTTTCTCAGTGAAAAGACCAGAGGTGAATAGAAAATTTGTCTTTCAAACACAAGAATCAAGAGAAGCATGAAAAAGTAAACAAGAAGGAGAAATCATAAGGGACTTACTAAAGTTGAACTGTTTTGTTTACATTCTTACATGGAAAGAGGATGTGTATAATTCATGAGACCTCAGTATTAGGGTAGCTGAAGTTAATATACATATATAGAGAGACAGAGGGCACAGGGTGAGTTGAATATGAAGGGATGATATCTAAAATAAAATCAAATTAAGGGATGAGAGAGGGAGAAAGGGAGAGATAGAATGGGGTAAATTATCTCTCATAAAAGTGGCAAGAAAAAGCAGTTCTGTAGGAAGGGAAGAGAGGGCAAGTGAAGGGGAATGAGTGAATTTTGCTCTCATCAGATTTGACCTGAGGAGGGAATAACATACACACTCAATTGGGTATGTTACCCCACAGGAAAGAAGGAGGCAGGAGATAAAAAAGGGGGGATGATAGAAGGGAGTGCAGATAGGGGGAGGAGGTAATCAAAAACAAACACTTTCAAAAAGGGACAGGGTCAAGGGAGAAAACTGAATAAAGGGGGAGAGGATAGGAAGGAGCAAAATACAGTTAGTCTTTTACAACATGAGCATTGTGGAAGGGTTTTGCATAATGATACACATGTGGCTTACATTGAATTGCTTGACTTCTTAGGGAGGGTGAGTGGGGAGGGAAGAGGGGAGAGAATTTGAAACTCGAAGATTTAAAAGCAGATGTTCAAAAAAAAGTTTTTTTCATGTAACTAGGAAATAAGATATACAGGTAATGGGGCATAGAAATTTATCTTGCCCTACAAGAAAGTAAGGGAAAAGGGGATGGGGGCAGGGGAGTGCGGTGACAGAAGGGAGGGCTGACTGGGGAACAGGGCAACCAGAATAAATGACATCTTGAAGTGGGCAGGAAGGTAGAAATGGGGAGAAAATTTGTAATTCAAACTCTTGTGAAAATCAATGCTGAAAACTAAAAATATTAAATAAAAAAAAGAGTTTAAGCAGAAAAAAAGAACAATTAGAATGAATGGGAGTAATCATGAGAAAGAAAAGCATAAAACAAAACAAAACAAAAAAAGAAAATAGTCTGCTTCCATCTGCATTCAGACTCCATGGTTCTTTTTCTGGATGTGGATGGTATTTTCCATTATAAGCCTTTTGGAATTGTTTTAGGTCCTTCCATTTCTGAAAAGAGCTAAGTCTAGCAAAGTCAGTCATCTCACAATGTGGCTGTTACTGTATACAATGTTCTCCTGGTTCTACTCGCCTCACCCAGCATCAGGTCATATGAGTCTTTCCAGGTTTTTCTGGTCTGCCTCTTCATCATTTCTTGTAGCACAATAGTATTCCATGACATTCATATACCACAACCTGTTCAGCCATTCCCCAATTGATGGACATCCCCTCAATTTCTAGTTCTTGGCCACCACAAAAAGAGCTGTTATACATATTTTTGCACATATGGGTCCTTTTGCCATTTTTATGATCTCTTTGGGATATAGCCCTAGAAGTGCTATTGCTGGCTCAAATAACTGTTTCTATTCTTATGCTAGTTTTTCGAACAAAAGATTTTCAATTTCATGACTTTGAAATTATACATTTTATCATTCATAATCACCTTTTTTACCTTGTTTGGTTAAGATTTTTAAAATTTATTTATTTGTTTATTTGGTTAAGTATTTCTCCCAAAGGTATAGCTATGAATGTGGTATAGTTTGGTTACCTCTTTTAAATGACCTTTAATATTCAGTTAATGTACCATTTGAGTTTGTTGTTATATATACATACACACACACACACACACACACACACACACACACACACACACACATATATATATTTCATGAGGATATTTTGGGGATCCCAGTGTCCTAAATCCAGGGACAGGTAAAGAAAACAAAATTGCTAAAATCTGAGAAAGCCCCTTGATGATTCCCATCAAAGCCTAAGGTTTCCTTGAGTAAAGTGTGCACTTAGCTTAGAGGGAATATACTTCTCTAGTCTCTCCCCATTACACAATATAGTTTCTCTTTTTAAAAACTGTATTCTTTGAAAAGTTGCCTCTTCTCCTCAGAAGCAAAATTACCCATTCTTTAGTGCCACAGAATACTTGACTCAGTTGTATAACATGTAAATAATGAGACATTATTGCTTTAATTTTTTATGCAATATCTTCCATGGGGAGGGAATGAAATCCCTATCATAGGCTTATTTAAAATCTTACATTTGAGAGAGGTCTTACATCCAAAATAAGGGAAAGGACAGTGCCACTTTCTCCTGGACCCTGGTATGATTACATGTGAAGCATTGCTTTTAATTCTGAGCACCACAATTTGGAAGAATGTTGAAAAATTGCAAAATGTTTATAGCAGGATAACTAGAGTAGTATGAATATTAATAATATGACAAGGGAAGATGAGCTAAAGGAATAGGAAATGGTTAGCCTATAGAAGACCTAGAGCAGATTTCGTAGCTTGACATAAGGAGGACTTCATACCTGTCTTCACGAATTTAAATGATTGGCAAATGAAAGACAGTTCATTCTTGTTCTGCTCAGAACCTAGAGGTTAGTACTAAGAGCAGTGAGAAAACAGAAGAGAAACAAATTTATGTAACAAAATGTTTCAACAATCCAGCTAGCAGCTGTTCTGGGGTTGAAAGACCAACACAAGTCCAACAACAAGAACGCTGCCAAAGCCCAAGTTCTTTTGATCTGCTTTACTAAGGAAAGCAACGTCAAGGGATTAACAAGCTTCTTTTAATCAGCATACAAATATCGCTCACTTAGTTCAGGGGAAAAAGCCAGCACCCTAAACTTCAGAACAAAATGCAAACAAATTACAGACATTGACAGACAGACCTTGTCTGATTCAAATCCCAATACATAATTACCAGAGATTAACAAAGTCCCAACATCTGGGTTTATGAGCATGAGGGCTCTTAGCTACAACTGCCTGGAGTCTCCACATCAATAGGTGACACCAAGAGTGAGAGCCCTGTGCAAATAGCTCTGTCTTCTCTTCTTATACTGTTTTAGACATCATCAAACATCACCTGAACGACCAGAACTTAGGCTCCTGTAATTGACTCTTGAGTTAGCACCTCCCCTTAGTACCCTGGGAGCTTCACACCCACATAGGCTGAGCACCTAATAGGGGTTTGGGCCTGGGGCTTAGCACCTAGTAAGACTCAATGAAACATACTGAATTAATCAAAGGGAACAAAAGCCAAACCCTTCAAGTGCGCTTGGTTGAACTGAGTGCTAAGTGCCCATTTTGCTTACCAACACACAAAAAACCCCTACATTCCTAACAATTAAGGCCTTCCATAAGTGGACTGGGCTCTCTCAGGATTGAATGGAGAACTTTAGCTAGAGACAGGAAAGCCACATGCGTATCATAGAGGGTATTTCTGTTTAGATACAAGAAACTAAATGACCTCTGAGGTTTTTCTATCTCTAAGATTCTGTGATATGACATATGCCATGGTGCTGTACATTTAACTTTTAATTGGCTGTACCCTAATGATTAGCTTTTGCTAATTACTAACAGGTGCTCATTTTAGCCTGAGTGCATAATAATATAAATTTTGCTGAATGTATTGCTTTTTCTCAGCAACTAGCAGAAGCTTCTTTGACCTCTTCCCCGTCCATTTACTGAGCCAATGATTTCTGTATTTTCTTTGCAACTTCTTCTTCCCAAGGGCATTCTCAGGTCAGTATGGCCTTGAAGCATGGTACAAATTTGTCACATTTTTTCCCCACATCTTCTTTCATGTTTTCCTGGAACTTTAGCTCATCCTAATTCTCCTGCTGTCACTAGCAGTCCTAACATTAGCTATCCCCTTTATATTATACTTAAAACATGTTTCAAAAAACATAATGGGAAATAAGACTTAAAGCTCACAGGAGAACACAAGTTCAACATGACAGCAAAATAACAATCTATTAATTACGTATTTGGGCTCTAATCTGACCCCCCTCCACTTTTTATAAATGGGAGATCATAATAAACCCAAGTCTCTTTACTCCCAAATAGATCTTTTTCACTATAGCATGCTTGTCTTTCTCCTTCTCAGTATTATGGTGACTGATAAGATTTAAGGCTTACAAAGAAAAATTCAGATACCTTTTAAGAATAAAAGGCTTAACTTTGAGGGGGGCAGTGCCAAGATAGTAAAGTAAGGCAGGAACTCACCCAAACTCTCTCATATTAACCTCCAAACAACTATACAATAAGGCCTCAAAATGAATACTGGAGCAGCAGAAGCAAAATAATGGTGGGCTGAAACAATTTAATAGTCCAAGACAACTTACAAGGTCAGTGGGAAAGGTGTATCTCATTTAGGTAAAAGGAGAGCACAGTCCATTGCAGGTGGCTTCCTGGCAAGCCAGCAGCATTCCATCCCTACAAGGCCTTGAACCCTGGTACAGGTTAGTGGCACCCCCAGTGCAGCAGGCCAGAGGAGAGCCCTTACACAGCAAGGCTAGTAGTGAAGTCCTATTTCCCTGGCACAATAAGCTTGGGACAGTGTTCTCTCCACACCAGGAGGATAGCATAACTTTAACATAAAATTAAAAGAAATGAAATATTGGGAAAATGAACAAAAAACAAACAACAAAACTTTACCAAGGTTAATATGGCCACTGGGAAGATAAAATACAATTTCAGAAGAAGACAACAATGTAAGAACAGGTACATGTGAATCATCAAAGAAAAAATGTGATTTGGTCTCAGGCCCAAAAAGAAGTGTCCAAAGAGTTCAGAAAGAATTTTCAAAATCAAGTAAGAGAGGTAGAAGAAAAAATTAGGAAAAGAAATGAGAGAATCAAGATAAAAAAGATCAACATTTTGGGAAAGGAAACAATATATGGAGAAAGATATACAAAAATTCACTGAAGAAAACAACTCCTTAAAAAGTAGAATGGGCCAAGTGGAAAATGATAAACAAAAGCTCATTGTTGAAAATAATTCCTTAAAAATTTGAATTGTAAAAGTGGTTACTAATGACTCTATGAGACATCAAGAAATGATTTTTTTTTAAAAATTAAAGGACTAAAAAAAGAGAAGAAATTATGAACTATCTAATTGGAAAACCAACAAACCTAGAAAACAGATCCAGGGGACATAATTTAAGAATAATTAGTCTACCAAAAAGCCACAATAAAAAACACACCCTGAACATCATCATTTGAGAAATCATTAAGAGTCCTGATAGAATTAGAATATAAGTTTAGCTAACTGAACTAGCAGAGACTCCTATTGGAAGCAACCATGTCAATGTCCTTGATCACTCTTTACTTTTCAATTGGCTTCTCCATAGTCTTTGGGGAACGAACGAATAAGTAACCTAGTATGCTACAAAAGTAACTACTGTTCATTGCAATTCATTCAAAATTCATTCACTCATCTGACAAATATTATTGTGTATGAAATATATCAAAGTTGCTTTGTGGAATAGGAGAGCATTTGAAATTCATTGTCCCTGAATAACTTTAAAATCAAGTGGGAAAGATAGTGTGTATGCACACATATACACTTGTATAGATTTATGTGTGTGTATATATGTATATATATATATATATATACAATATATGCTACATGAAGTCATATATACGAACAATGATTATAAAATTTGGTATATGAGTGTGATATTCATGATATAAAGTGATATAGGAGGTTAGAAAACTGAAAGAGAGTATTTCTAGATATTGTAACCTAGAGAGACAGCTAGTTGATCAGTGGATAAAAGCACCAGGCTGGGAGTCAGGAAGACCTAAATTCAAATCTTACCAAAAACACTTACTAGCTATGTTGCCATAGTTAAATGACTTAACCTTCTTAAAACTATAAAATGAAGCTATTGGACTTGATGGCCTCTAAATTTCTTTCTAGTCCTGAATCTATAATCCTATGATCTTATGGAAACTTCATGAAAGAACTAGCCTTTGAACTGGGCCTTGAAGAATAGGTAGAATTATAACCCTCTGTATTTGGTACCTGAAAATAAAATACTAAAAATCTCATTATGTCTCATAATTATATTAACAAAAAGCATTTTCTATAGCGCTATTTAATTTGTACATAATGTTTTACACATATTATTTCATTTGTCCTAATTACAACTATGGGAGGCAGGTGCTATTTTTTATCATCTACATCTTATAGATGAGGAAACTGAAGCAGAGACAGGTTAAGTGACTTCTCCAGGGTCGTATTGCTAGCAAGTGTGCATGACTGGATTTGAACTCAGGCTTCATGATAGCTGGTACAGTAGCACTCTATACACTATACCACCTAGGTGCCTGTTTATGAGGTGGGGTTAAAAAAGATATCTACAACATATTATATTAATTGAGATTTCAAATACTAACTATATCCATTGCATTACATCAATAGTAAGGGAATACTTTTTGAATCCAGACCTGTCAAGATCCTTTAGAAAAACTTAACTATACTTTTCTGTCCTGACAAATTTGGTTCTCTTGTGTTTTTGATATCACTTGTTTCCATTGTTTTGTTACAGATTCCAATTTCTCCCTCTTTTTTATCCTACTTTCATAAACTTTCTTTAATCATTATTCTAGTTACCCCAGCTAAAAAAGAGAAAAGACCTGACTTCCTAACCAATGTGAATAACACATGGGCTGTGAGTTCCTTGATATAGAAAACTCCAAGGTGAGGAAAATAATTCTCCCTCAAGAAGGTAAGAAATTTCTTTGAAATGTATAATCTTAGAAAGTTCCCTTAGTCACTGAGAGTTTCAGGTACTTGACTAGGGCTGTAAGGCAATTTGTGTCAGAGTTGGGACAAGTTCTTTGGTCTTCCTGGCCCCAAGGTAATTTTCTATTCCCTAAAACAAGATGACTCACTCCTGACTGATGAAATATAAAATTTTCTTCTCTAGGAATAGGTAGGGATTCAAAACAGAAATTTGGAAGCTCTTTGAATATGCCTAATGAAATGCACTTTAACCAGTGAACATTTTTTCCCTCAACGCTGTTATAGGTTTTACCTTGTTTAAGCTCCAGTGGAATGAGGAAGAATAAAAAAATGGATACACTTAAAACAGTGCCAAATGGGGGGGCTAAGTTCTACCAGGAAATTAGGAAATCAGCAAACAGGGAACAAGACATAAGGAGAGAAAGTTGCAAAGCTAGAGAAAATGAGATGAGCCAGTAAGTATCAGAGTGTCTGTTAGCATAGCTAAGGCATCAGCACATCCGTTAATAATAACACCATCACATTTTGCTGACTTACAGAAGACAGAGCTGATTGGACAGGCCAAGACTTTGAATGCAGCTGCGATGCTGACCATAGTAATCAATCTGATACGACTTCTATAGCATACAAAAGCAAGGGGAATCTGAGGCAGCTGAATAGTGGCTATTTATGAGGATTTGATTATATCATGCACAACCCAAATAAATGACAAAGACGTGAACATAGAACTGTGCTAAATAATAAAATCCTGATGATTCAAGAAATACAGTAAGAAAAGGATCTGTAATAGAGTTTGCAACTAAAGTATAAACAGCTGTTTACAGAGTTGCCACCTGCTAAGCATGTATTAAATATACCTGTTTTATATTCATGGATTCTCTTAATTTTTCAGCAAAGCAAAAATAAATATTATGAAAGTTTGCAGATATCTAGTGACAAACTGATTGTATGAATAGCAAAAAGAACATTAGTTCAACTGCAACAACAAAAAATATCGAATACTGATTAAAACTGAATGAAAAGAAAGTCAGAGGACAAAGATAACTAATGTATTCACTAGTATTTTTAGCAAGATGATATATTTAGTAGCAAAATGAAAAAGATTCTAGTGAAAAAATGCCTATGAAAACAGAGAAGGTTATGAATTGTTTGCCAGTTATAAGTCTATTCCAAAAGGGGTATTAATGAATAACAATATAATTTGAGTGAAATAATCATTTTCATTTTCAATTAATATATGAAAATATTCCTGCTGACAGTGCTTACTTAACCTGAATTAAATTATACATATAAATTTTAAATAGTTTACAAATCATTTCCTGGGCATATCATAGATAGAATTATAAGTTTAAAATAAAAATCATAGTTTTCACTAATCCAGGTACAAATTCCACATCAGCCCGATCATCCTAACTATACTTGTAAAGAAAAAGGGAAACAGAGACATTAAATCAACTGCCATTCCTATTATGCTCTTCTTTAATCAATAATCACTGTGGTTTAAGACACAGCTGTATGTTGTCACCTCAACGCCTGATGAGAATGTATAATTGTCATTTGGAAAAAGCTATTGGACCTCACCACATACATTCAGGACAAATTGATATTGGAGATTACATAAGCTTAAAGGCACCCAATAATTGATTTCCATTATCTAAGGGGAACAACTACTGTTAGACCAAAAGTAGCTAAGGTCCTGTTTCTTTATGAACCAGAGTGTACTGCCCACACCACTCCCCTTTTGATTTTGTCCTCCCTATTAAAATATAAGCTCTATGAAGGCAATAGCTGTCCTCATTTTGTATTTTTATCTTCAGACTTTAATTCAAGACTTAACACATGATAAGAGTTTATCAGGTATTTAGGTCAGTGATTAAGCTACTACCTGTCAGTAATTATTCTGCCTGATGATGAAACTCCCTTTATAACCAATGAGCTCTACCCAAGTGACCAAGTTTCTCGAAACCCCAAGGCTCCTACCAAGAGTGGATATGTATACATTGGAATTCATGTTTGAGTTCAATAAATTCAATGAACATTTATTAAGCACCTTCTTTGTGCCAAGCACTGTTCTGGTTAGTTGCATTGAGTACAAACAGGAGAAGTCATCCAGGACTCTAACATGCAGTTTCAGGCCTACTTAAAATGACAGATGCACTTTAGGTGCCAGGTTCTTATAGTTCACCCCTCCCCCACAATGCAAGGGAAAACTGGGGGGAAAGAATAACTTAGTACATGTTGCAAAAAGAAAATATACCTGAAACGAGTTAGAAATTAATTTTTGAAACTAGTGCAAATGACACTCCCATTATTATCATAAGACAAAGAAACCAATGGGGAAATTGCTTTATTAGTCCACATGATTGAATTCTTCAACATGAGCCAGTACACATGATTGGCTAGAAACAAGTAAGGGGAGTTTGTGTGTTCTCCATTGAAGGCTTGCCCTTCAACAAGTATATCAGAAAGAAGGGAAGATTTTAAAAGAATGGGAAAAAAAGCACAGATAATATTCTATCTTACACACACACACACACACACACACACACACACACACACACACACAAACACAAACACATACATATACACACACATACACATATACAAATGACCAAGAAGACATCAGGGATGACCAATTTGCATGGCCATCGTCTGATCTCCATAAATAATTTATGAGCATTTTCTGTTTACGTATGAAAACAGTGTCCTAGATGCAAATGTGGGGAATTACATGATTTTCTTTCTTTTTTTTTTATTTTTTGACAAGGAAAAAGACAAAGTTTATTAAAGATTCGCCATAATGGGTTGCCTTAAGAAATCTTACCCTTTCTGATGCTTGTTTTCACAAGTGGGCCAGATTCAATCTACTGAGCTAGATTGAATCTGAGCACCTTCATGGAGACAAGATGAAACTTATATAGACAAAGATTGTAGGAGGGATCTAGGGTGGTTCTGAGGTGATGGGAGGAGGGGTTTAGGGAGGGTCTTGAGGAGGAGACTAAGGAGGAGCTTGATGGGACTGGGATGAGGTCAGACTCCAGGAACCAGGAGAATGGGATTAAGGGTGGGAAGTAGCTGAAGGCATGGATATTGATAGTATCAAGGGTAGGAAGTAGCAGGACAATGAAGGGCAAGGCTAGGTAGACATTTGGGCCTAATGATAATGAAAGACTTCTGGCTTCAGGCAAGAACCTCATCCAGTGGGAAGATTCAAGGAGAGTTCAAGGGGGTTCCCAGAGACTGTACTCCAGACTCAAGAGGGTTCCCAGAGATTGTACCTTCATCTTTCCCTCCTCAAATAAATAGGACCCAAATTCTTTTGGGGTCCAAGGGGATTCCCACAGTCTAAACCCCATCATTTTCCCCCCCAAAAAATGGGACCCAAATTCTTGTGGGGTAAAAGGTGAAGGTCTCAGCTTCTGAAATTTTTTCCTGCTGGCAAGGGGTGTAGAGCTGCCCCTGCCTCAATAGGTCCCATTCTAGGGGCACATAGTTTGAGCAGTCATCTGGAAGTTGATGGCTTGGAGCCTGGAGGAGATAAACCTGGCAAGGAGGTTAAGCAAACAAGTACCAAACAGGCAGTATAGGAGTGTAGAAAAAGGACAATTTCCATGGTGTAAAAGACAATTTCCCTGGAGGGTATTAAAGATGACTATTTCTGTTCCTAGCTCCCCTAATCACTGGTTCTGTATACCACACTGCTTTGGCGTTCAGTAGTGTGTGGCATACCCGAAGAATTGGATCAAGGGTATCTAAGAGCAAGGCTTCATATTTGGTGAGCCTGTAGTTGGCCAGCCACTGGTGGCTCTCTGCTTCTAGGATGCTCTGAACTTGATGGGGATTCAGAACTTCTAAAGGCTGGTCAACTAGAGGTTTAGAAGCTTCCTCAATTGGAATTGCTGTAGCAGCCAGGGAATCTAATTGTTTTGAGAAACAGGCAACTGGCCTGGGGTCAGGTCCTAAGGACTGGGTTAGGATTCTCAAAGCCTGTCCTCTCCTTTCATCAACATACCAAGTGAAAGGTTTTTCTACATTAGCTAAAGCTAACACTGGAGTGGTGGTCAATTTAGTTTTCAAAGTCTCAAAAGCTTGTGCTGGGTATGGGCCCCACTCTAGAGGGAGTGAGTCAGGGCCTTGAGTGGCAATTAATGGTTGCAGTCCCTCCCAAGCCTTGGTCTTAATTGGATATTGAAGGCGGTGGAGGGGAACTATGGCTGGGGTGGCAGAAGTAGCTTGCCCAGGAATTCCCTGATCCCAAACAATTGGCTCAACCCTCTCCCACACCTCTGAGGGAACATGGGGAGGTCTGGTAAACAGAGGGGAAACAGAGTTATGAGGTTTAACTAGAGAAAATTGGCTCCCCAATTTCACCATCAGGTCCCTTCCCAGCAAGGGGGCAGGGCCAGAGGAGAGCTTAAGGAAGGAGTGTTCAAACAACAGATTCTCAAGTAGGCAGGGGAGAGGGGATGTCTGGACACATTCCTTAGTTTCTCTGGTGACCTGACAGGTTGAGGGGCAGGTAGGGCTGGAGTAATTGGTTAAAACAAGAGAACATAGCCATGATGAAGTGAGTAACCTTTCCTTCAACCTTGATTTTGCCCAGGGCTCGGTGAGAGAGGTGGAGAAAGTGGGAGCACTGCCAAGTCCCCGGGGTTTCCCCTCCTTCTGAGTCTTGAGAAGACTGGAGGACAGGGTACTGGGAGGAGGCTCTACCACTTTTCAAACCTTTGGGACAATCCTTCCTCCAATGTCCCTCCTGGTCACATGCTGGGCATGGTCCTGGTGGCATGGATCCTGGGGGCCTCCTTTGGGGGTGTGCCCTAGAGGGGCACTCCTTGGACCAGTGCCCCTCCTTGTGGCATCAAAAGCAGGTTTCCCCACTGCCCAACTTGCAAGGCTTCCTCCCAGGGGGCACCCTGAAGGGGCACTCCTTGGGTCTTTTCCTGGCCATGGCAGCAGCCAAGAATTGAGCATATTCTCTGTCTCTAGCCCTTTCCCTGTGTTCTCTTTCCTCTGCTGCAACCAGGTCTCTGTTGTTAAATACTCCAAAGGCTGTCTCCAGTAATTGGGCCTGAGGTGTTTGGGGTCCCATTTCCAATTTCTGAAGTTTCTTTCTAATATCTGGGGCGCACTGATTAATGAAATTCATGCTAAGGATTGACACCCCTTCTATAGAATCAGGATCCAATTTTGTATGCCTTTTAATAGCTTCTACTAGCCAGCCTTGGAAAAGGGCAGAGTTTTCCTTTTCTCCCTAAGTAACTTTCCTAATTTTTTGAAAATTTACTTGCTTTTGAAATGCTGTTCTTAGGTCTTCTAACAGACAAATTATCATATGATCTCTCTTTCCTCTATCCTCACTCTTTTGATAATTCCATCCTGGGTCACTAGTGGGAACAGCAGCTGTACCTCTGGGATATTTTGTGGGGTTATCGCTAGCAAATGATCCCCAAATTTTTGGGCTTGTTCCAGATCCTCCTCTTTTCAGTGGTACAACAGGTAGAGAAAAAGATATGCAAATCACCCCAAGAAAGTTTGAATTGTAGGGACAGATCCCAAAACCCTCAGTAAACTTAGTGGGGTCTTCTGAGTATCTCCCCAATTTCTCATTAATTTGCATGAGATCCTAAATGGAGAATGGAATATGCACTCTGTTGTCCCTGTAGGGGAGGCAGGCACTTCCCTCAGGACAAAAAGCCCTGAAGGCACTGTGGGGCCTGGAGCTTGGAGAGGGATATAGGAAGTCCCCCTTCTGGTGAGGGAGGGGCTGGAGTGTGCAGGTTGAACTAGATTAGATTGCAAGGCTTGGGCTTCTGGCTGGCAAGGGAGATCGGCTGGTGCCTGAGGAGGGTTAGGGGTCAGAGGGGGAGGTATCCCAGAGATCTCAGTGGGCACCACCTCAGACAGAGGGGCCAGGGGAGGAGGTACTGTCATGGGGGCAGGGCCTGAGGCTGGAACTTGAGTAGGGGTTGCCTCGGGGGTAGGGCCCATGGTGATAGATACTACAGGGTCTGCAGTAGAGGCAGGCCACAAGGCCAGAACCTGAGTAGGGGTCCCTTCAGGGGAAGGGGCCACAGAGGGAGGCCCTTGATACCCTTGACTAACACCTGAGCAGGAGTCACCAAAGAGGGAGGGGCCATGGGAGGAGATGCAGGGTAGGAGACTTGGTAGGAGGCAGGAAAAGAGGAGGGTTGGGCTAGAGGAAAAGGGAAGGGAAACCAAGGGAGAGAGGAGGTGGACAAGGAAGCGGGAGCATTAGAAACAAGGGTACACTGGGGAGGTTGGGGAGCAGGAAGAGGGGCCAGGGCTGAAGACCTGGGGGCCATAAGGAGGGGGTTATCCAAAATGTCCTGTTTGCCCCGCATTGCCCCTTTGTCAGGGGGGCTCTAGCTATGAGCATCTTACAATCTTTTCTGAGAATGGGGTTCTGAGAGAGCTCAACGAAGGCCATCATGTAGTAAATTTCTCTCCATTTTCCTTCTTGCCAGCAGTATAACTCTAGCTGCAAGAGAGTATCCTGTCATAAAGTCCCCCCAATGGGCCAAGATTCGTGGCCTTCTAGGTGATACTGAGGCCAAACAGTGTTGCAGAAGAACACCAGCTTTTTCTTTTTAAGTTGTTTAGAGAAACTATTTTTTTTTCCAATTTTGTAAAAGATAATCCAAAGGCAAATTTTGGGGAATTGAAGAGGATTGACCCATTATGGGCTTGGAGGGCTGGAAGTCCCTTCCTCTACAAGGAAGATCTGGGAGTAAGCCTCAAAAAGGAACAAGCAAGACAGAAAAAAATTAACACAAAAAGGTACCTGGGTTTTTCCCATTCCCTAGAGCTGAGAGAATTGAGAAATTGGGGCATGCACTTCTGTATAGAGTGTCCGTCCTTGTCCTCTATGCTTCAGAAGCTGAGCCGAGGTCCATGGCTTCGAACATAAACCACCAGACCAAGAATCTGAGAGCATCAGGCTGAGTACAAGACAGCTAGAAGCTATCTGACCTACCGCGACCTGGAAAGGCAGGCTCGAAAAGCACCTCCAAAATGTATGGAGAGCAAGAACGGGATTGGGAGAAGGGGAGGCTTACATACCATCCAGTCTTGGCTTTAAAAGAACTTGAGCTTAGCGGTATTCCTGGTCAGGGAACCAAAATGATGGGGTTAAAGAAAAATGATGATGGTAGGGAACCATAGATTTTTAGCGGTGCTCGAGACCCCAAAACACTGACAGGCCGGATCCTGGTGAAAGAATTTGACTCAAGCCTTCTCAGCCAAGGAAAAAGACAAAGTTTATTAAAGATTCGCCATAATGGGTTGTCTTAAGAAATCTTACCCTTTGTGATGCTTGTTTTCACAAGCGGGCCAGATTCAATCTACTGAGCTAGATTGAATCTGAGCCAATTTTCTTTCTTTTCAAAAAAAATTGAACTTGAAAAATAAATTCATGTAAAAATTACAGAAAAAAAATGATTGCATGTGAAGCCATGAAACTATTATACATTATATTTTAAGTATATATTCTTTTCAAAATAGTAATACCAACACTTTTTTGAATATCTGTTCCCTTCTGAATTTCCTTCTGCTTTCTCCAATGTGTTTTTAACATTTCATTGATGTTATTTTTTATATTTTATTTTTTCCATCTCTTGTACTACCCCTAAATGCCCTCCACCACTTTCTGCCCCTGCTCCAAATAAAAACGTTTTCTTATAACAAATCAATGCAGTCAAGGGGAGGGGGGGAACATACTTGGTCATTTCTGAAAATGTATCATTCACAGTACAATATATAAGATTTTCACTTTAAAAATAATTTAATATGCAATATGTCCTGTTTTTCTCACTTATTTTTATATGACTCAAGAGAGTTTCTAAGACTTTGACACATTCTTTAATTCATCACTAAATGATACTTTTTACTCATCATTAAATTACACAATATTAAAAAATACCTTTGAGGAACCAACCATTTTTCTATATGGAGTCTTAATTATAGCCTAGAGTTTATCAATAGAGTTTAACTCATGTAAATTCCTAGGCCACTTAAATATGTTCATCTCCAACTTTAGATAGCTTTCACAACCTTGTATGACATTTGGTATGATTAAAGTTCACAGTGCAATAATTGAGCACCAATTTCATATTTTTGTGATTCTGGATCATTTATCCTTCTCAGTAGATCAGCATACTTATCAGAATTCATGTTTTCTCCTTTTTAATATTAAAATTCTCATTTTTAAAATTTTCTGAAGGATTTTTACTGTATAATTTTGATGTCTAGGTCTTATAGGTCTACCTAGTCTTCTAAAAACAGTTTTGGTATAACCTTGAATAAAAAAGTTAGTTTAAATACTAATATTAACCACATCTAATCTTTAGCTCCCTTATCTGTAGTGTCTTGCCTATGATATTTTTTAAATTATTATTCATTGTTAATGGTATTTCTTGAATTAGTCTTCTCACTGTTTTCCAACTTCAAGAAACCCATGCTTCAATAATGAAATCAATAACAGCCCTTCTAGTTTGCTACTTCCTGGTCATTTCCAAACCCTGTTGCCTAGCCATAAAAACTCCCTCCTCTCACTTTCTAATTGCCCCTTGTATATTGTCTTGTGCCATAAAAATATGTTCCTGACTTCAAAGAATGCTGCTCACTTTTTTTTACACAATTTAGCACCTTGCCCAGGACATAGCAAGCACTTAAATTTTTTATTTTATCATTCATAATTTTTGATCGTGGTATACTATTAAATCATTGCTCAAATGTATGTGTGAGAGCTGAGTTCTCCTATGATGTTGCAATCTTAGCTGAAAGTACAAACACATGATTTTCTATAACTATTCATATCTTCTTCCTATCACAATAGAAGGTTAAGTGTAGACAATACAAATATGTGTGTGCATATTAACACATAGAGATATAGATACAGATAGATGATATGCATGTGTGTATATAATATCAATATGCACATCTTTATGTATGTATACAAACATACAAACATGATAAGCATGTTACTATTTATAGAACAAAATGAAGTCACAAAGAGTCCCTTCAGATAAAGATCTACATTGTACATGTTAAAATTGTATACAATTTGGTGATGATTACAGCCAGAGCTGTTTGACCAGTAATTATCTGACTGTTAATACCACTGATTTGATACTTTAAAGATGAATAATTTGATTGTTACAGGTATTCCTTCCACAAGAGCAGCCTCTCTATAACTTAGTAGATAGTATTTGAGAGTTACTATGACTAAAATTTCATTATCTTGTGGGGCAACCTCAGGACATTGGCTTTAAGGGTTTGAGTGAGATTTGTTAAAACTTGAATTCTGTAATCTTTTAATCCTATTCCTTCAGGTCTCTGCCAGTAGCATTCAGGGTGTCCTGAATAGAGATCGAACTGAAAAAGTACTATGTATTGTTGGCTCTACAAATGCTACTTAATATGGGTGATTTTATTCATAAAGCTCAAAAACACTTGAAAATATATGTATGTATATGTGTATCTGTGTGTGTATGTATACCCATACATATTTTCTCAACATATTGGTCTAATCAGGAGTGGAAAATGTGTACCAAACTATGTAATATACTTGGGAAGGATAGCACTTTACCTCAGCCCCTCTACTTGTGTATGCACATATGCATTGGGGGACAAGGAGAGAGAGGGAGATGGAGGGAGGGAGACAAAGAGAGAGAGAGAGAGAGAGAGAGAGAGAGAGAGAGGACATATACGCTAACTTACACATATGTTTGCACACACACATATCAGAAAAGTACAGGAAATTTATTATGAACTAGACCAAGAATCAAGGGGAATATTTCAATGGAGTATATTATTTTTGGTGCTGGCTTAATGATCCTTAGCTGCTCACTGCCCATTTATTTAATGTCCATATTATCCTTTAATATTGAAATATCATGAACTTTGAAAAATCAAACTTGTAGATTACCCAAAGGACAATGAAAAGGCTGGTGAATAATTTAAGCAAGCTGCAGCATATTACCAACCACAGTTAATACACAAGAAGTGATCTACAGGGCATCCTTGAGAACAAATATGCTATGTAATAAAGTAAATGGTTCCATAATGCTCTTAGAGTGAGGAACAGCAAATGGACAAGCCAACAGCCACATTGGTAACCCTGAAATATGAAAAGAGAAAATATAAGGCCCCTTGCTCATGGTCTAGGTTTTCTATGAAAGATATATGGAAATACATAGACAAGATCAGAGACAGAACCTGTGGCCTTGAGGCCACATGTGGCCTTCTAGATCTTTAAATGTGGCCTTTTGGCAGGACCAAAATTTTATTTAAAAGAATTTGTTCCACAAAATTTGGATTTAGTCAAAAGACCACACTTAAGGATATAGATGACCACATGTGGCCTCAAGGCTGCAGGTTCCCCAACCCTGGACAAGACTTAACATCATTAATTATGTAGCAGGCAGCTAGGTACTTCACCGGATAAAGTGTTTGACCTGGAATTAGAAAGTTGTGAGTTCAAATCTGGCCTCAGGCATTTCCTAACTATGTGACCTACAGCAAGTCTCCAACTGCCTCTGTTTCTTCATCCATGAAATGTGGATAAAATCACCTACCTCCCCAGATGGTCAGAATAAAATGGAATAACCTACATAAAGCACTTTGCAAAACTTAAAGATCTATATAAATTCAGCTATTAGTTATTATTAGAAAATTAAATAATCCAAAATCACATTATTCTCTGAAAAGATACCTTTGACAAAGTCCAATGCTCATCTGAATGAATCAGAAGACCTGTATTCTATTTCCAACTCTGCCACTTACTAATTCCATGATCATGAACTAATTCTTTAACTTTTCTGAGAATGTGTCCTGATATGTAAAATGGGAATACACATATACAGATATGTATATATGCATAAAGGCATATGTGTATGTATGTGAAAATATATTATATTTCCCTATATATATGTGCAGACATATAACTGATTATATTATAATAATACTATTATCATCAATAACGAACTGTTATTTTGTATGACACCTCTGAGTTAACCAATTACTTTCCTCACAGCAGAACTATGAGTGATGTAACATATATGTTTGCAACATGAATGCATATACAATTATGCAAATATATGCACATATTGTAAGGTATGCATATAGTTTGATTATATGCATGTGTATATATGGCTGTATATATATTAATTATATTATATATTTACTATATATCTCATAGGGCTGTGATGAGGAAAGCAATTGGTTAAGTGAAATGTGCTGTGCAGCAGAACTGTGAGTTCTTGATGGTGACAGTGTTATTATTAGAAAGTACTCAGCAAAGGTTAGAATAATACCAGATTTTTTAAAAAAGGATAAAGCAAGAAAAAGAGAACATGTCCATTTACAGTAGTTGCAACCTGACCTGCAAGATGCTACTATTTCAATGTACTTCTGTGGAAATGTTAAGTTTTGATCTGGACACTGTCTCCAATGTTTTGAATAACAACTGATCTGTACCATCTCAGACTTCACAATTTTTGTCTGTGAATAAATACTCCATAAGGTACTTTGCCAAAGACAGAGGCTTCTTGAATTCCTTTTTAATATTACGTGATTATTAGTACAATATTTGGGCTTTCAATTAATTACCCACAACTCTTGCTATAGAAATACTCTAGCATTTTTCTTCATCTTGAATTTCCAGGATAACATTTTATGAAACCTTTTGCATGTAAACCATTGTTTGAAAAGTTCTGCAATGACTTAATGACCATAAGGAATTTGTGGCTGAATGGAAGAATGGATCACAGGTTCTCCTTTGAGAGTCCAATGAAGAAGTTGGAAGATTTAACTTCATTATCTACCAAAAAGCAGCAAGCAATAACATCTCATCAGACACTTAGTAAACTCTCTGCCTTAATTATGCTGTATGTAAACAAAAAAGACCACAATGAAGATGACTGTACCTTAAAGGCAAACCTCTGTTGAAGGGAATAATGAAGACAAATTGCATGAACAATCCAAAGTGTATATACACGCATGTGTATGCATGTATGCATGTATTTATGTATACATGTGTGTATACATAGATAATATGCAGATGCACACATATATCTGTGAACATATACATACACATCCATTCATACAATATGCATATATGTACAAATATATGTACAGAGAAATATTCATTTCAATGGAAAAATGGTAAAGATATGCATATTCTCATAACACGGGTGTGTGTTTGTGGGTAATATTATGTATACATACATATACATGTGGGTATACATATGCAAATATAAGTATTTACACATATACATTGGGAGATAAAATTCAGGATTAAGAAAATAAAGAATCTAATGCCTTGTAGATTACCCAGAAATCTCACAACTTTATTGCATTAATAGATTAAAAAGCAACAATAAAACTATTGGTTTAATATGCCTCCTTCCTCAATTCTATAAATCTTTTATGAGAAAGAGCCACAAAATCTTCAAAGCTATTTTTTGAAGAAAATATAAGAAGAATAACAAGGAGGCTTTTGCAAGTGCTATTCTATGTCAATAAACACAATAGAATTTTATATTCTTTTAACATCCATCAATTTAGTAGCAGAATGCATATTCAGCCTTACAACTGATAGAAGGGTACTGAGTATATAAAAAGCTATTGTGTTTATTGATTACAAAAAGGGATATTGTTGGATTGAATAAAATGCATCTTCTGTAACTCTTTTCCAAGGTTGTGGCTCCCATGTATCTGTTAATTTTATACAAGACTCCCTGTTAGATAGAATTAACAGCCTTTTTACAATATTCTAAGATTGTGTCAAGTGAGGCATACAGTGACACTTGTCAAAAGTGCTTGCTGCTATCATGGAACATGACAAGGATAGAATCCTCATGAAAAAAGGACTTACATTTGGTGGTGACATCTCCCATATCATTTATACAAATGACTATTCAAATTTCATTAAGGCCTGGATATATAGAGCTTTCTGAGTGAAAATCACAAATTCTCAAAAGAATTTACCCTAACAATCAACACAAGAGTCTCTATAAAACCTAGAGCTGGAGTTTCTATAATATCTACAGATAACCCAGAACCCAAGGAATTCAAGTAACTTGTCAAACAAAGGAGAGAGAGCTTCCCCTAAAGATTGAACAGCATAGGGTGAGAGGACTGCACCTCCCTCTAGGTTCTCCCCAACCCTTTGTACATATGCCCACTCTGTCAGTGGAAGAATATACTTATTAAGATAAGGAAAGCCCATTCTAAGATCTACAAAGGAGCCAGAAGCAAAACTATAGCATTTCTAAGAGGATCATATTGAGGACTCCAGCAAGAGACTATTAAGTTATCCCTTTGCCACATGTGCTCTCTAAGCTTAAGCCCACTTTTCCTTCAACTCTCCACGTACTTGTGAGAAAGTTTGCACATATATACTTTATCACTTAGTAAATACTCCTTTCTAAAAACTATCTGGCTAGTTGATAGAATATAATGATGGTAGGAAGCACAGCAGTTGGGGTTCATGAATTATAGAAATAAAATAATAGAAGACTTGCCTACACACACCTCTCATTGTTAACCCTAAAACCCTGTAAGGATATGTTATCAGACCCCTCAGTAAACAGCTTGACACTAGGGCTAGGATTTACTATTCTTATTGCTCCAGACTATGCGCCATATAATACAAACAAAATATACATTACAGAACTTCACCTTTTATTGTACAATTCTTTCTTGTCCTTCTTTGTATATTGGAAATATTTGAGCATATTAATGATTGTCAATATCACAATAAAAATATAAAATGGTGTTTCAATAGCAAAAGGATTCTTTATTATCCCATGATAATTCAAAATTGATTCTTATATCTAAATCCTTAGTTGACAAATCAAATTCATAAAAATGTCCAGATTCTGACATACAATTTGCACATTGCTAGATTATAAAAAGGACCATTTGTCAAACTAATTCATTTGTATGTGCATATTAAACATATTCTGTAGATTGATAATGGACTAAACAAAAAATTAACTAGAGCAGAAGGTTAGATTGGATCACATTTGGGAAATTGCAGAAAAGGTGTGTCAAATACGAGGCCACCAGCTACAATTCTACTTGCAACACTATTGAGCATTGCCCCAATCTGATTAAGATGTAATTAGAAAATATTTAAGAAAATAAATAAAATAGAATGTAAGTAATGTTAATACATGGTTTTCTAAGTGAAAATATACCCAGCAAGGAACCTTATGTGTAGTCTAGTGGTCCTTATTTCTGTTTGTGTTTTACACCACTGTTGGCAGAGTGTGTTTAATGAGCCCATACTGTCAAATTGTCATCATAATTCTTCTTTTTGAAACAATTGTGTATATTACATGGCTGCTAATAGAGTGATCACATCCTAGGTAAAATACAAATAAAGCTTATTGAAGAGTAGAGTGGACTTAACAGGCTGCATGATATTTCCAATATTAATTTATGTATTGCGAGAAGAAGATTACAAAACATTAAAGGTGGAGTTATGGGGGCAGAGCCAAGGTGGCGGCTCGAAAACAGGGACCGGCTTAAGCTCTCTCCCCCTCCAAACACCTATAAAAAATTGCTCTGAACAAATTCTAGAGCTACAGAACCCATGAAATAACAGAGGGAAAAAAATCTCTAGCCCAAGACATCCTTGGTGGTCACTGGGAAGGGTCTATTGCACCATGCTGGGAGCGGAGAGCAGCCCAGCCTAGGCCACACCAGGACAGACCTGATGGGGAGTCAGGCAGAGCAGGCCTTAGGGCCATGAGTCACTGATCTGTGGCAGTTACCAGACTTCTCAACCCACAAACACCAAAGACAACAGAGAAGGTTAGTGGAAAAACTGCTGGATGTGGGTGGGAGAAGTGCTTGGTCCAGCCCCTGCTTCTGGACCCAGGCCAACACTGTAAGAGGAATCAAGTGGTGGGTCAGAATGGGAGTGCAGGGAGCACTTTGTTGGAGCAGAGGCAAGGTTCTCTTGTTTTGCCCTGCTTGGATATGGGTCATAGTCTTGGCTGGAAATTCTTGGGGGAGGAAGAGTGCTGGTATGGCCGATCTTACAGTGAGTGGAGTAGAAGAAGCTCTGAAAACAGCAGTGCTCGGACTGCAAAGCTTGGGACAAAGTACTGTCCACTCTGAAGGCAGTGATACCCTGACAAAAAGCTTAAGGGTCTAGTAGTTGGCTGTGAACATGAGCAGGGAGTGAAAAAGGACTCAGACTATAGAATCTTTTTTGGTGATTAAGAAGATCAAGACATACAGCCAGAAGAAGGCAACAAAGTCAAAGAGCCTACATCAAAAGACTCCGAGAAAGATATGAATTGGTCTCAGGCCATGGAAGACCTCAAAAAGGATTTGGAACAGCAAGTAAGAGAAGTAGAGGAAAAATTGGGAAGAGAACTGAGAGTGATGCAAGAAAATCATGAAAAACAAATTGAGGACTTGCTAAAGGAGACCCAAAGAATACTGAAGAAAAGAACACCTTAAAAAATACACTAACCCAATGGCAAAAGAGTTCCAAAAAGCCAATGAGGAGATGATTGCCTTGAAAGGCAGAATTAGCCAAATGGAAAAGGAGGTCCAAAAGACCATTGAAGAAAATACCACCTTAAAAATTAGATTGGAGCAAGTGGAAGCTAGTGACTTTATAAGAAATCAAGAAATTGTAAAATAGAAACAAAAGAATGAAAAAATGGAAGGCAATGTGAAATATCTCATTGGAAAAACCACTGACCTGGAAAATAAGTAGAGATAATTTAAAAATTATTGGACTATGTAAAAGTCTTGATCAAAAAAATAGCCTAGACATCATCTTTCAAGAAATTATTGTAACCAGAATGGCCTTTGTTTACTTTGAGTGACTCAGCTTACCTCATTGAGCCTCTGGACGCTGTGGCTTGCTCTTCCGGGGCAGGAAGTCCAGCGACCATGCCAGGAATCAGAACTTCCTGTGTGATGAGTCATGGGGCTGGCTGAGGGGAGGTGTTAGCTCCAGAGCCACGCCCTATTGGGTGTTAACCTGGTCTATGCTAGGGGGAGGGGCCAGCTCAAGAACCAATTGGCTCTGGTCATTCAGGCGGGGCTTGATGATGTCAAAAAACTCTATAAGAGGGGAGAGGACAGCTTGAAGAACTCTCTTTCCTTTTCTGGTTGGTGTGGGAGCAAGCGGGGAGAGTGACTCTGGGCCAGCCCTTTCTCTCGGGCTGAGCCCAGATGTTGGTAACTATGAATTGTATTGGGTCTGTTTGTTGATATTTGTAATTTGTTTGTATTTTGGTTTTGAGGTTTGGGGCTCTGGTTTGTTTTCCACTGAAATAAATGAATGTTTTGAACCTCAGGGTGCTGGTTTTTTTCCCCTGAAGTAAGTCAATGAATCTGTATTTGGTCTGTCTCTTGATGCTTGTCTGTATGCTCCCCTAAACTAACTGAATGCTAACTGAATGCTGGCATTTTCCCCTGAACTAAATGAATGTTGTCTGTATGCTAACTGAATGCTGGATTAAAGTAAGCTGGTCAACCCTTTCATCGGGCTTTCCTTGTTTAAGCAGATAAAAAGAACCTGTGCTTTCCCGGTGTCCTGGCAGCCTCCTGGGTGCTGGCAGACCCCTGGGTGCTGGCTGTGGAGAGGGATCTTACGCCCCCACTGAAGCTGCTAGCTGGGTTGTTAAAATAATTATGAAGGAAAACTGCCCTGATAGTCTAAAACCAGAGGGTGAAATAGTAATTGGAAGAATCTACTGATCACCTCCTAATAAAGATCCCAAAAAGAAAACTCCTAGGAATATTGTTGCCAAATTCCAGAGTTCCCAGGTCAAGGAGAAAATATTGCAAGCAGCCAGAAGGAAACAATTTGAGTATTGTGGAAACACAATCAGGATAATACAAGATCTAGAAGATTCTACATAAAGGAATCAAAGGGCTTGGAATATGATATTCTGGAGGTCAAAGGAGCTAGGATTAAAACCAAGAATCACCTACCCAGCAAAACTGAGCATAATACTTCAGGACAAAATATGGATTTTCAATAAAATAGAGGACTTTCAAGCTTTCTACATGAAAAAGCCAGAGCTGAATAGAAAATTTGACTTTCAAATACAAGAATTAAGAGAAGCATGAAAAGGTAAATAGGAAAGAGAAATCATAAGGGATTTAGGAAAGTTGAACTGTTTTGTTTACATTCCTACATGGAAAGATGATAGTTCTAACTCATGAGACCTTTCTCAGTATTAGGGTAGTTGAAGTGAATACATATACATATACATATACATATACGTATACGTATACGTATACGTATACGTATACGTATACATATACATATATATACACACATATATACATATACATATATACATATACATGTACATATACATATATACACATATATATGTACATATACATACACACACACACACACACATATATATATATATATATATATATACATTATACATATATAGACAGAGGGCTTGAGGTGAGTTGAATATGAAGGGATAATATCTAAGAACATAAAATAAATTAAGGAGTGAGTGAGGAATATATTGGGAGAAAGAGAAAGGGAGAAAGAAACAGAATGGGGTAAATTATCTTACATAAAAGTGGCAAGAAAAAGCAATTCTATTGGAAGGAAAGAGGGAGCAGGTGAATGGGAATGAGTGAATCTGGCTCTCATCAGATTTGACTTATGGAGGGAGTAACATACACACCCAACTGGGAACCTTACCCCACAGGAAAGTAGGTGGGAAGGGGATAAGAGAGGGGGCATGATAGAAGGGAGGGCAGATTGAGGGAGGAGGTAAAAGCAAACACTTTTAAAAGGGATAGGGTCAAGGGAGAAAATTGAATAAAGAGGGGCAGGATAGGATGGAGGGAATATTGGTAGTCTTTCAGAACATGACTATTATGGAAGTGTTTTGCATAATGATACATGTGTGGCCTATTTTGAATTGCTTGCCTTCTCAAGGAGGGTGGGTGGGGAGGGAAGAATGGAGAGAATTTGGAACTCAAATTTGTAAAAACAAATGTTCCAAAAAATGTTGTTTTCACATGCAACTAGGAAATAAGATACACGGGCAATAGGGTATAGAAATCTATCTTGCCCTACAAGAAAGTAAGGGGAAAAGGGATAAGGGGGGAAGTGGGGTGACAGAAGGGAGGGCCGAATGGGGAAAGGGGCAATCAGAATAGGTGCAATCTTGGAGTGGAAGGGGAGGGTAGAAATGGGGAGAAAATTTGTAACTCAAAATCTTGTGGAAATCAATGTTGGATACTAAAAACATTAAATAAATAATTTTTTAAAAATGAATTACATCTCAAAAGAAAATAGTTCTAAAAATAATTAAAGGTATATATCACTAGAAAAAGAGATAAACTTGTCATGTAATAAGAATGAAAAATGACAAACAAATGGGTATGCTAAGGGGTATATACAAATTAAAGGGAAAACCTTTTCAAATGTTGGGTAGAGACTCTATGAAAGGTTTATGAAAGAGTAGGATTCCTTCTTTCATGACAGTAGCATAAATTTCAAGGAAATACAAGCATTGTAACCTGCTTTGGTGAAAGGAGAATTTGCAAAAAAGAAAAGTAATAATCAGAAATAAAATATCATTTAAAATGGCAATATTCTCATAGTATCATAGAATTGTGACAAAATTATCTATTCAAACAACAGAAAAAATAGGAATTGTCAGAAATTCTTCTTTAAATGTGTTTTTCCTGGACAAAAAAAATCTCTTTCAATGCCACATAGTCTATTTCATATTATTTTGATTTGTTGTTGGTTCTAGATGCAGTGAAGTAATGGAAAGATGCTTCATTTCATCCAGCAGCAAATGGAGCAATGCAACATTTTTTTTCTTTAAATCATTAACCAGGAAGACTTACAAATGTTATGTTACACTTAAGTAGTTTGGCTACTTTAACTTCTCCGGCAAACACCATTTGTCACTTCAAATAGCATATACCAATGCATTTTAAATGAAGAAGCAAGGATATATATTATTGTAGAAATTACCTTTTGCCTAAAGAGGATATGGATTCTCTGGACAGTTACTTTTATTGGAAATGCTTCATCTGTTAGGGTAAATATTTTTTACAAGATTTTGTGTGAGTGTGAGTGTGTGTGTGTGTGTGTGTGTGTGTGTGTGTGTGTGTGTCTGTGCATGCAGACATGCACATGTAAACACACCTGCATGGGGGAGTGGGGTTTGTGTGTGTTTTCATCTTTGAAGGTAGACTGATAAGAAAGTTTGGAGAAAGAGCTGTTTGCAAAGGGGAAGAAAACATCATTTTGAAATGTTTTCATTAACTTAATCAATGGGGTATGGGAAATTCGTGGTACTTTGAAAATGAGGTAACAGTAAAATTGCTAATATTGTGTATTTAGAATTTGAATTCTACATCATTTAATTGACTAGCCTTGAATTGCATTCATAATTTGTTTTCGCTAAAGAGATTGTGATATCTTCATGAGAATTTTCAAGGGTTGGTATCAGGAATTGGTATCAAATTTTTAAAAATGTTCTAGTTAACTTAAGGAAATCTCAGGAGAATCGTGGGCCTTGGAGTCAGTATGAACTGGATTCATGACAAAACCAGCTCTATTTTTTTTCCTTCTCATTTCACTATGTTCAATAAATCATGTGATGTCAGACATGTGGAGAACCTATGTCGTGTGAATTTAGGAGTCTATTTCTACATGTCAGTGGTTGTTGGGAGTGCCAGTGTGTGACTGCTAGTTTCCTCATTTATAAAATGGGAATGATAATAACACCTACCTCCCAGGGTTGTTGGCAGTATAAAATGTGATATTTATAAAGAGCTTTGCAAACTTTAAAAAGTGCTATATAGATAACAGCTATCACCATCATCATCACTGTCAGCATCCTTCTCCTCCTCTGATTTAAAATTCAGACATGGCCAATATCAATGATTCACTGATGTTGAGTTATGGAGGGGATCATTTAGTTTGTGCACCTGAGCACCTTCTGGATAAATAGAGATAGAAATATTATTCCTGAATTATGATACACTTTGGTCAGTGAGGAAATGGAATGACTGCTGGGCTGATTTTGCAAGAATAGTGCCACCTGGTGAACAAACCAGATGTTACAGTCTTTCATAGGGTAGCTAATATGGTTCTGCCTTTATCCAGGATTCAGGAAGGCAGTTCATGGATAATTTGGACTGCTTACACTGTATTTCCATTTCTTTAGCTTGACACATTTCACATAATAATCACACAAATTATAGTGTCCTTACTAAATTAAAAAGTCACATTGTTACTTGCTTATATATTTTATATTTTATTTGTGTTTTCAACTAAGATTTAGGAGACAGCTAGGTGGCTTAGTGGATAGAGTCCCGGGCCTGGAGTCATGATAGACCTGAGTTCAAATCTAGCCTCAGACACTCACTTTCCGTGTGACACTGTACAAGTCATTTAAACTCTATATTCCTTAATTTCCTGGAGAAGGAATTTGAAAACCACTCCAGTATTGTTTTTCTATATAATCCCATAAGGGGTTACACAGAGTTGGACATGACTGAACGACAGCTAAGATTTAGAAACGAAATAAAGCTATTTTTTTTTGCCATATGTAATTTCAAAGCTTTTATTCAATTTGTTTAGTTCTCTGTAAATAATTACAAATGACAGCAACATTTTATTTGGTTTTCAAAAAAAGATGATACAGCACTTGCTGTCATATAAAAATTATAAAATTTTCATCTGCCATTTAGAAAATCTTAGCACCGGGAGATGACTGGTGAATAATCAAATAGAATGTCTTTTTGTTGTTATTTTAAGGAGAAAGAATAATGTAGTAGAAAAAATTCTGAGCCAGAAGCCAGGAAATTTTTATTCAATATCTGATATTGCCATAAATTAAATGACTTTGGCCAAAATAATTAAAATATCTGTCTTTATTGGTAAAAAGAAAATCACAGGTAATTAACAGGCAAAATAAACAACACTGAGGAAAACAAGCACACACCTATATGTCTCACTCTCCTTATGCCAACTGTAAATATTTCCATTTCCTTTGTATTATTTGAAGTTTTTCCACTTCCAAGATCGTGGTTTTCAATGATTCACAGCCACACAGCATCACCAGAAGATGAATGGTATCAAGGAAATTAGATCCAATTTTTTTAGCAACAACAAGAAGTTGAAGATCATTAGTGATTCAGCAGAATTTCCTAGATGCCATAAAATCCAGTCACCTTGTATTTAATTTCTGGTGCATTTCGTTATCTATCTCAAACATCTTTCCAAATGTATACCTGCAAAGAAACTAATTTTATGGATAACTCATCAAGCCTGAGTGATGTGTATATAGATATAGAAAGATAGATAGATGTATATATATTATATAAATATGTATGTGTATGTGTGTAGAAGAACTCTGTGAGTTCTCCATAAAAATAGTCTTTTTGCCAAGCTTATAATTTGCATTTGAACAATGTGGCCAGCCCATAGGAATTGCTCTCCCTGAAGCAGAGTTTCAATGCTTGGCAGTTTGGTTTGAGAAAGGACCTCAGTGTCTGGTACCTTAACCTGCCAGGTGATCTTCAGAATCTTCCTAAGACAATTCAAATGGAAGAGATTCAGTTTCCTGGCATGGCACTGGCAGACTGTCCAGGTTTCACAGGCATACAACAATGAGGTCAGCACCACAGCTCTGTAGACCTTCAGTTTGGTAATCATTCTAATACCTCTCCTCTCCCATACTTTCCTCCAGAGCCTCTCAAACACTGAGCTAGCTGGGGCAATGCATGCATCAACCTCATTATAAATGTGCACATCCCTGGAAAGCACACTACCAAAGTGAGTGAACTTATCCACAGTATTCAAAACTTCTCCATTTTCTGTGATTGATGTATGGATGCTGTGATGGTGGCTGATGAAGCACCTATGTTTTCCTGGTGTTAATTGGTAAGCCAAAATTAGCACAAGCAGCAAAGAATTGATCTGTATTTTATTGCATCTCAGCTTCAGAGGCTGCCCTGAGTGCACAATAATCTTTAAACAGAAATGCATGAATATTCCTTCCACTTTGGTCTTGGCTTTTAGCCTTTTCAAGTTGAAGAATTTAGCATCAGTGAAGAAGATGATCTTGAGACTGTGTTCAACCTCATTGAAATCAGTTGACGACATGGCTGCAAACATCATGTTAAAAAGAGTGGGAACAAGTACACAGTCTTGCTTCCCTCTGTTTGTGACTGGGAAAACATGAGAGCATTGTCCATTGTCCGGAACCCGAGCAAGCATGCCGTTGTGAAATTGACGTACAAAGCTGATGAACTTCCCAAGGCAACCAAATTTTGGCATAATTTTCCATAGGCCTTTATGACTGAAGGTATTAAAGGCCTTGGTCAAATCTACAAACATTGTGTATGGACCTCTGTTCTGCTCCAGACATTACTCTTCGACTTGTTGGGCAGCAAACACCATATCTACTGTTCCTCAGCCCTTTCTGAAGCCACACCGGCTCCCAGGTAGATGATCATCTTCCAGGTGAGGGATCAGTGAAGGAGTCCTCCTTAATCTAGGTAGAATAATTGAAATTAATTATTCTTGTATGAATTATCTGGATTAACTTTGCCCATAGCTGTAAGGGATTAAAGATTTCTATCTTTTCTTTTTAGTTGAGTTGTTTCAATAATGTCTTGAGCTCTATGAGTACAATTCAAAAGCATTTTTAGTACATTAAAGAATTTAATCATTTCGAAACAATAAATGTAACATATCTTAACACATGTGAATAATAATCACTTCAATTTAGCCAAATTTTTAAAAATGAAAAATAAAAGTATCCTACTCAATAAATTCAAGATTCGAAGGTATGTCCCCTTAATTCATCAACTCCCTTTGACATAATTGAATCCCTGTATGAATCAACAATGACTATATTCTAAGAGTATTTTGGAAAGAAAATTTGAATATGCAAATGATTAAAAACTAAAATTATCAAAAGCTGAGCTTGACCTCTTCCCTATTAATGTAGACAAGTAACATACCATGTGTTCAGAAAAAAAGTAATTAAAAACCCATAAAATAAAACAAATTTATTCATTAGGTACATTTGTGGAAGAAACACAGGCTGAATTATCTTTATGAAAATTAATTTCACTTGTTTATTCACCTTTATTTGAATGTCTGTAGACTGTAGGAAATTGTACTCTACACAACTGGGTAATTGTAATTGTAATTGTGTTTTGTAATTTGATTAGATAATATCAAGGGCTTGGGGTGGGGAAAGAAGCAGAATTGTTTGCCTTAATAATCAAGGCACAAAAATGTTCAATTTTCATTTTGAATCTAGGTTGCCAACATCCTTTAATATTTGGCTTACTGTTTCAACAATCCAGCTAGCAGCTGCTGTGGGGGGTGTAAAATCAACAACAGCCAACTCACAGAATGCTGCAAAAGTCCAGGTTCTTTTGATCTGTTTTACTAAGGAAAGCAACATTAAGGGGTTGACAAGTTTACTTTAATCCAGCATACAAATATCATTCACTTAGTTCAGGGGAAAAAGCCAGCACCCTGAACTTCAGAGCAAATACAAACAAATTACAGACAGATCAAATACAATTCATAGTTACCAACATCTGAGTTCAGCCTGGGAGCTCATAAGAATGGCTGGCCCAGAGTCACTCCCACCACCACTGCTGTGGGTCAGAGCTCCAAAAAAGGAAAGCCAACCCCTGGTTTTATACATCTTGTTCAGGGTCAAAGGTGAGTTACACATGCAACTCATCTACGTGACCTGAAATCGTCACAAAAAAGCAACTTAAACCCAGGTGGTCTAAAAGCCTCTGATGTCACAAACATGTCACTCAAACCCATGTAAACTAGGCTTTCCCTTGAGGCAAGGAGGTCATCAAGGACTCCTAATTTGATCAAGGCAATAAAGGCCAAACTCTTCAAGGACACTTGGTTGAACTAAGTGCAAGAGCCCATTTTGATTGCCAACACACTTACCCATAAGGTTTTATTTAGTTTGATGCAGTAAAAACACTGGTGGACTTTGAGTCAGTAAAACCTGGGTTCAAGTACCACCTTAAATATTTACTAGCAATGCGATCTTGGCAAGTCACTGAAATTCTTTGGGCAAATGAAGGATTTGGAAGCCCTTGGAGAAGAGAAGATCAGATGGAGTGGAAGACTCTTTCTGGGCTGGAGATGACCCTCACAATATGGGTAAATTGAAGCTTTGGTCAAAACTTTCTACAGAGAAAAGAGATTAGGTGAAGAATAAATTACTCTGCCCTGGATGGCCAGGTTTGTGGAATGAGCTGATCTTTCCTCAGAACTGATACTGTTGGAAAATTTCCCAAATTTATGAGTTCCTACTGGGCAAGAATGTCTTTGCTTTTCCTGGAATAATCCAGCATGACCCAAATTATTTGACTACGGGTAATATCTTTTCATCCAAACCAGATAATATGTAATATTAGCTACTCAAAGGGCAAAATAAACATGCCTCCCTTAATAGTAAAATAAAATAAACAACGTTAAAACATATGTTTTGATGTTTCCCAGAGAAGAAATCCGGCAGACATTAAATAATTACTGATAATGCTAATGTCAGATTATGTATTAACAACATAGCTGTTTTTTCATCGTACAGACAACACTTAATGTATATTTTTAGCCAGCTTTAAAAAATAATGCTTATACTTGGTAATGTTATGTTCACAGGAATACAAAGAGTTGTCAGCCACTCATACATCAGGAGAGAGCTCCTGCTTCCTTCAATGACCTTTATTTACCAATTTTCTTTTCACAGTAAAAGAAAAAAATCCTTTCCTCCCTCATTAGACCTTTTACATCAGAAAATGGCTTACTTAGAATAAAGAGTTCTTTTTTCTTCTCCCTAACAACCTTGATGACTCATTTCTATAGCAACATTCAGAGTGAACGTGAATGAAGAACCAAAATAATGTATTCCTATGGGCTAAAATTCTTTATATTTCATTTTAAAAGGCATGAAAAACAGCACAAACCATGTTATAGAATTCATACATAGTGTCTCATAATAGGTACTTAATAAATGTTCATTAAATGAATCAAGAAATTTCAAGCTTCAACTAAATGTATGCCAAACACTGTGAAACATATCAATGGAAGGTATATATTTGTGAATTATTTAATGAATATGTAGCACTACTAATGATAGTATTTACATAGTCCTTTACAGTTTTCAAAGCACTTTTCATACATTATCTGTTGTTAGCCTCACCTGTGAGGTAAGTGCTATTATCTTCTCCATGTAACAGAGGAAGAAACTGAGGCAAGCAAAGGTTAAATGAGCTACCCAAGGTCACATAGCAAGTTAACTGGCTGAGGCCCAATATGAATTTCCATTCTCCCTGACTCCAGTTCCACCCTTCTCTCCACTGAGCCACCTACCTTCCTATTTTGTGTCTTCTTGGTGCAAGGCAATTTCTAGGCTGTGGGAAAGAGGTAGTATACGTATTGGCTAAAGATCTGATCTTGGAGTCAGGAGGACCTAGGTTCATGTCGTGCCTCTGATACATTCTGGCTGTATGGCCATGGGTAAGTCACATACCTGTCAATGCTCTATCTATCTGGGTAATTCTTCCAGTATATAAGTTACAAATGAGTTGTCATTTCACAGGAATGACGAAAACTTCTACATAGTGGATTTCCTACACCGACAAAACCACTTTTCAACACTCCACTACCACCCCACCCCCCAAGCTACCTACATTCACTTTACTTATGTTATACCAACTGATCATCACAACAATTTTCTGCAATAGGTACTACAGGTCTTACTATCTTTTTTATAGATAGGAAACTGAGGCTTAGAAAGATTTATGTCTTGCTTAGGGTCACATAACTAGTAAAGATCAGAGGCATAATTTGAACTCTCCTAACTCCAAGTTCAATTCTTTTTACACTGACATGATATATACCACCAAAATATAGTATATGGAGCTTATGGTTTAATTAGGCAGAGATGCCATATACTACTAACTTAAAAAAGTAGAATACTGAGAAATCTAGATGGATCTATAATCCTACTGAATTTGCTACTTTCACCAATGATACCAGTTGCCTGTCCTTTGGGCTCTCATTCATATCTACACATTGATCTTTTGTTTCAAATTTAATTGTTGTGTTTGGTTTTCAAATTACATTTACATATAGTTCTCATTTCATTAGAACTCACTTGTGACAAAATAATACAGTTAAGTAAAACTAACATAACAGTCATCTCCTGTAAAATGCCATATTTAAAATGAAAATTGTATTTATTGAAACCTTAGAGAGGAAAGAGTATCCAGGAATAGAAGGTGGTCAACAGTGCCAAATGCTGAATCAGGTTCAAGGAAACTGGGGATTGAGAAAAGGTCGTTTGATTTGGTAATTAAGGGATCATTGGTAATTTTAGAGAGGGCAATTTCAGTTGAATCATAAGGTTAGAAAAAAAATTGCAGAGGGTTTAGAGGAGGGAGAGGAAAAGAACTGAAGACATTAGGTATAACCTTTTTCAAGTGGTTTAGCTTAGAAGAGGAAAAGATATGGGGTATACTACATTCAGCAAGCATGATAGGGTCTGGTGGATTTGTTTTTAGGATGGAGGGAATTTAGGCTTGTTTATAGATATTAGGGAAGGAAGTGATGCATAAGAAGAGATTGAAGATTAGAGTATAGACATAAAGTCATAAATGAGCTAGAAAAACAGGAAGGGATGTTATCAAGGGATTATGTAGGGAAGGGGTTGTTTGTCCTTGGTAAGGAAAAGGGCTACATCATCACAGAAACAGGAGTAAAGGAGGAGGTAATTTGGAGTGATAGTGGGAATGAGGACAGGCAAATCTGAGATGAAAATGAAAGGAGAAGAGGGAGGTCTTTGGGAATGACCTCAATTACCAAAATGAAGTGTCAAGTGGCATTCTCCATTAAGATGATAAAGGACAGGCTGAAATAAAGACCTTGAGGAGACAAGATCTCTGGGCAGAGACTTTATTGAGTGGGATAAGGAATCAAATTATAGACAAATAGTAGGATTGTCTTGATGTGTTGAGGACTCACTTGTGATTAGCTAGTATATATCTGTAGTAGACTTAATCCTACAGTTTCATTACCTCCTCCACTTCTGTCCCATAGTATATGAATGGAAGCAAAACCAGCAAGTGGGAATAATCCAGCATTAAGGGTTGGGACAGTTAATCAGTGATGAGACAATGGAACAAGGTAATAATCAAGAGTAGAAGACAGAGATCAGGAAAACTGATATTTTCTCTAGAAAAAGCATTCTCTGGCTATATTTGCTCTAGTCCAGCTTCTTTTCTCATCTTTATTGTCTTCAATGTCATTTCTACGTCCTCTGGAACTATCCTGGACTTCCAGAACTATTTTGTAAGAGTCTAACTATGGTAGCTCCATTGTCCTAGATGGTAGGAAACAAAATTATTATAAAAAATCTCTATAGACCTTTTCCATTTTTATCTGTTCTTCATCTTCCTTCCTGTTTCACCTTTAATTGCCCTTGTGATTAACATTCCTTAGTTGTGTCTCTAACCAAGACTTTTTAAAACTTTCTTTCTTTTCATGAATTCTTATTTTTTAAGGAGTTGATGATCTGTAACACTTTATGCAAAGTTGGCTTTCTAAATCACTACTATCTTTCCTTGACACATTTTTCATTTGGAACGATCAAGTGTTTGGTGATTGAAGTGATTTCTAATCTTTCAGTCTCTCTCCCCCCCCCCCCCTCTCTCTCTCTCTCTCTCTCTCTCTCTCTCTCTCTCTCTCTCTCTCTCTCTTTCTCTCATTCTCTCATTCTCTCATGGTGATAAAATAGAATAAATTAGAATGTGAGCAAATTAAGAAGATACAATATTACTGGTCATCAGAGATGTTATATCACTTGGGAGGTTAAATAATATCAAAATATAATTGATTGAAATGTCTTAATAATATTTGAATTGATTAATACTGACATTTTAAACTCTAGATTAACAATACTCCACATTTCTTGTTTATGTTTTTCAAAGTGGCAAATTGGAAATATGGTATTTATCAAAAATGTCAGTAATATTCAATGACAGAAATATTTCATTGTGAGCAAAGGGCTTATATAATGCTTTCAAAATAATTCTAACAGTTGATAGCACAAAGGTTGCCTTTATGCTAAAAGAGACTTCAGGGAGTATTGATGGCCTTATAGCACCGTATGTAGCTGCTCTGAGGTGGGCAATAGGTCATCTACCTTCAGGAAGTTACTTTCTTTTTGTTATTTTGGAATGACAGTCAATCTCCATGGGTTTATTTGAACTTGATTTATCAGAAAGAAAGAACTCCTAGAATTTCATAGGATTTCATTTGTGAAACCCTGTCTAAAATTTTCTAATACTTTATTTGTTCTTAAAGTAAGTTCATAAATTCTGTATGAGAGACATTACATATGTATGTTAAATGACTCGTTTAAGATTGGTGTATGTTCATTTTGTTAAGTCTCAACAATTTTATTGACAAATAAAGTCATCTAGGTTAATTCCAACAAGTCATTCATCAGACTTATAGTAGAGAAAGATAACTTGGCAGTTCCTTGTACCAAGAGAAAGTACGAACAAACACCTCCCTTGCTCTTAAAGAATGCTGATAAAACCTGATGATGACAGGGGAAAATGCTTTTTTCATGCTGCAGTATTCCTCATGGACTACAATGATGGGTAACAGTTGTTTCTATATGAAAATTGGAAGATTTATGTTATAGCCACTGGAGTGGGAAGAATAAAATTATTCTTGAAGCAATCTGATCAATATATGGATTATTATTTCTTTCCTTAAAGCTAATGTTTAACTTTTTTGTTTAAAAAATATCTGCCTATGTTGGAATAAAGGCATTTAAAATAATATGCTTTGAGGTTTGTTGCCCAAAGTGAATTATTCCACAAATTCAGGACTTATAATATGGACAGAGAAGACTCAGTCCATTCTAAATATACATTTCCAAGGAAATGTTGATAGCAGATGATTCAAACATTTGTGATGGCTTAATGATCTTCCCGAACCATGATAAACTTGTCATTAATAATGCTGTTACTAACAACTGGCACAGGGCTTTGTTCACTTACCTGCTGCTATGTTTGTCCTTTATATTTGACAGCTCAAGTTCAATAGATGCTTTTCTGGGATCTGGACCACCAGCTGCAATAGGGTAGAAAGGTCAGCTTTTCACGTAATAAAAAGGAATGAGCTTGTATTGAGATAAAAATGAAATTCCCAATTTACTCTTATGAGTACAATAACAAACCAGATGGCCAGTGATAGGAATTTGTGTCATAAGTTAATTGGTAGCAAGCTGGTACTGCCACCACAGATACTTAGCTAATAAAGCATAACAAGTTAGATAATTTCTCTTGTTACTTTCCAAAATATTTAGAATATTATCATGTTCTCTTGGGTTCTTAGGGAGAGGCTATATAAACAAATTTTCTTGTTACTTTTTCAAGGGGAGAAAATTTCCTGCATTTCTTTGATACTTTTAATATTTTGTAATCTTTACATATTATCCCCATTTCTAAAAAAATAGGAACCTCTAAATGAAATATTTGGTTTCAAAGGCAGTTTGGACCAAAATCCTGTTGAGATGATGCTGGCGCATATCAGTTCAAGTGGAAGAGATATTAGAACAATTAAATCTATTTTTTCTATTCAGTCAGTGCCAAGAGCTTTAAGAGTTTTATCATTTCCCTGTATTGACATAAGGACATTTTTAATGCCTATAACAAGATAGTAGTGGCTTTTCTTTGGTTGCCATCTGTCCTCTATTACCATGCATATCTAAATTGTTTTCTACTTCCACTTGCTTTCAATGCTATTTTTTTTTCTCTGAGTTTATCTAAATACCTTTTAGATTTTGTTCTTTAGACTTATTTTTTCATTTTCTTTCATCCCTTTAAAATGAACTTTCTTCAAATTCCTTCAATCAATTAAATTTTTGTTTAATTGTTTAATTCAATAATCTGCCAAGAAATAGAATAGGAATTTATCATACATATATGTATGCATATATATGTATATGTGTATGTATGCGTATATATATATGTATATTTGTGTGCATAAACACATACATCAAATGCATATAGACATATATCCAAATATATAGTAAATTTCTAAATATATAATGCACTTTTCCATACATATTTGTCATTTTTTCATACATTTATTTCAAATACTCACATGTATAAAAATTTTGAAAAGCAGAGTTAATTCCTAGCTCAAAGGTATAATGAATATATTTTCCTTTTTATGCACAGCTAAGTGACACAGTGGATAGAGCATTCAGCCTTAGTCAGGAAGACCAGAGATCAAATGTGGCCTCAGACATGTATTAGTTGTATAACACCTAGGTAAGTCATTTAACTTCTGTTTGCTTCAGTTTTCTTGACTGTGAAATGGAGATAAGAAAAGTAACTATCTTTCGTAGTTGTTGTAAGTATCAAATGAGATTAATATTTGTAAAAAAAATCTCTTAACACACTTTGTCATTCTTCCCACCACACCCTTCTTGTACTATTTTTGAAATCAGATACCTTACTTTTGCTAGTTTCAATTGAATCATTCAAAGGAACTGACTTAGTACAGTATAGTCAAAACTATATTTGTCAGGTAAGGAATAATTGAAAAACAGGCACTAGTCTTCTACCTGTACACCCTTTTTCATGGCTACTTTTCTAACTTTGGTGTTCACTTGTCATCCAACTCTCACCTGAGGATCCAAGAAGGTGTAACATATGCAATTAGCCTCATCCTAGTAAAATTGTTTTGGTAGACAGGCTGAGGGGAACCAAAAGGCCTCAAAACTACTGGGGAGTTAGCGGGGTTCCTACTACAAGCATGTTAAAACTTTCCTAGTGGAGTAGCTAGATGTAAACAATTTGTTCCAACAGGCCATGAAGGAGTTAGAAGCAGCTGTCATCAGCACTTTGAACTCAATTGGACACAGGAGATGCCAAAGTCATCCACTGCATCCCAAGCCATCACTAGTTGTCAGGACTATTGTCTTGCCGCAAGACTCAGATGACTCTGGAAAAGAGAGTGAGTGAGGCTGACAATTTCAGGTAACTCTATCTCATGTAAATCCAATTTATGTATGAGTTAAAAAATGAAAAACAAAATGTAAAAAAAATTAAAATAATATTTATGCATATATAATTTGTATATGACTTATTTCTATAGATATTCTAGAAGACTAAGCTAAGGGGGTACATTTCCCTTGTAGTCTATTTTCTCTGAAAATATACATATTGTGATTATATGTAATTACTATACTCTCTATTAGAGTAATACAAAAATGTCTATGCCCTCAGTGAGTTTGCCTTCTAATATGAACAGATTATTGATAGATATAGACTCAGAATAAGGAATTTGAATAAGACAAAGCACACAAAAACAATTAATTCACTACTTGGAGTGTATAGGAAAGAATACTGAATCAGGAAAATTGAATGCCAATTCTCTCTCAAGCACTCAATAGTTTTGTGATGGTAGTTTTATCACAATTTCTCTATCTTCCAGTTTTTCTCCTTTATAAAATGAAGATGATATTGACCTTACAAAGTTGATATGAGGAAGCTGTTAAAGTAGGGAACAAGCCAAGATATAGTATTTGTATTGCACACACAAATATATGAGAATGCATATGAACATGTGAATACATATATATATGCAAAATATATTTGAATATTAAGCATTTTATTAGTAAAGCCAAGGTTGTACTAGATGGCCAATAAGCACTATGCTAACTCTGAAGTTTTGATTAACTATTGAATAAGTTATGCAATCTTTAAACCTAACCTACAGTGAAAGAGTGAAAATAATGAATGGTGTCTGGAGAGTATGCAAAAAGATATGTGGAGACAGTAACTGGTGGGAAACAGAAAGAAAATGAAAGGGGAAATAAGATGGAGAGAGGATGGTAATGAAGCTGCACTAAAACAGATGCCTATAGATTTGTTTACCCTCATCTTGCCCATGGAATTAAAACTATGGACTCATTCTTACCTGGAAGGGCACTCCTTGGGTCTTTTCCTGGCCATGGCAGCAGCCAAGAATAGAGCATGTTCTCTGTCTCTAGCCCTTTGCCTGTGTTTTCTTTCCTCTGCTGCAACCAGGTCTCTATTGTTATACACTCCAAAGGCCAAGTCCAGTAATTGGGCCTGAGGTGTTTGGGGTCTCATTGCCAATTTCTGCAGTTTCCTCCTAATATCTGGGGCAGACTGATTAGTGAAATACATGCTGAGGATTGCTGCCCCTTCAACAGAATCAGGATCCAAATTTGTATACTTCTTAATAGCTTCTACTAGCTGGTTTTGGAAAAGGGCAGGGTTTTCCTTTTCTCCCTGAGTAATTTCCCTTAATTTTTTTGAAAATTTATCTGCTTTTGAAATGCTGTTCTTAGGCCTTCTAACAGGGAAATTACCATATGGTCTCTCTTTTCTTTATCCTCACTTTTTTGATAATTCCATCCTGGGTCACTAGTGGGAACAGCAGCTGTTCCTGGGGGGTATTTTGTAGGGTTATCGTTAGCCAAATGACCCCCAAATTTTTGGTCTTGTTCCCAGATCTTTCTCTTTTCCTCAGTGGTACAACAGATAGAGAAGAGGATGTGCAGTTCACCCCAAGAAAGCACAAATTGTAGGGACAGATCCCTAAAACCCTCACTAAACTTAGTGGGGTCTTCTGAGTATCTTCCCAGTTTCTCTTTAGCCTTAGTGAGATCTGAAATCTAGCATTCGTTTTTTATAAGACTTTGAGTGCCAAATTTTTCTCCCTCCCACCCTGCTATCCCCTCTTCTAGCACTTCTATATAATTTATATATTTACTATCATGTAAAAATATTTTCATATTAGTCACAGTTGTGAAAGAAGAAAAAGATAAAAACACAAGAAAGAATAAAGTAAGTGAAAAAAATGCTTCAATCTGCATTCAGAAACCATCAGTTCTTTATCTGGGTATGGATAACATTTTTTTTTGTGAGCCCTTTGTATTTGTCTTAGATCATTGTGTTGTTGAGAAGAGCTAAGTCATTCATAGTTGGTCATCACACAATGTTGCTGATACTGTGTACAATGTTTTCCTGCTTGTTCTCATTTCACTTTGAATCAGTTCATAAAGTCTTTCCAGGATTTTCTGAAATTTGCCTGTTCATCATTTCTTATTGGACAATAGTATTCCATTACATTCACATGCCACAGTTTCTTCAACTGTTCTACAAGTAATAGGTATCCTCTCAGTTTCCAATATTTTTTCACCATGAAAAAGGGGGTTGAAATTTTTTTGCACATGTAGGTTCTTTTCTCTTTTTAAAGATCTCTTTGGGATACAGGTTTAGTTGTGGTATTGCTAAATAAAATGATATGCACAGTTTTATAGCCCTTTTGGCATAGTGCCATAGTCCTATCCAGAATGTTTGAATCAGTTCACAACTCCACCAGCAGTGCGTTAGTGTCCCAATTTTTCCACATCCTCTCCAACATTTATCATTTTCCTTTTTTTTGTCTTATTAGCCAATCCGATGGGGTAAGGTGGTAGCTCAGAGTTGTTTTAATTTACATTTCTCTAATCAGAAATGATTTAGTGCACTTCTTCATATGGCTATAGGCAACTTTGATTTATTCATCTGAAAACTACCTATTAATATTCTTTGACCATTTGTCAATTGGGAAATTGTTTGCATTCTTATGAATTCAACTGTGGCACAGTTTCTTATGATCCACCATAAACTTCATTTCCTGTTCCTCAACTTTGCTTCTTTGGAAATTGTGTTAGAACATGATGTGGCATAACATATCATGAGAAAAAATGGGGCTAAAATGGACTTTTGTTAAAGGGAGAAACTTTGGATCATTAAAAAAGTAGAGAACTTTTAAAAAAAATTCCTCCTACTATTCAAATGCCCTCCAAAGGTCTTCAGCAAGTGAACATCTCCCTGTTTCAGGTATGCTTATTTTCAGTAATTTTAGAATCATCAAATTGTGTGTCTTTCTTAGTATATCTTTCAAAGTGTGTGTTAGTGTGTGGGTGAAAGAGAGAGGGGTGGAAGGGACAGGGAGAAGGGGAGAGAGAGAAAGAAAGAGAGAGGGAAAGAGAGAAAGACAGAGAGAGAGAGAGAGAGAGAGAGAGAGAGAGAGAGAGAGAGAGAGAGAGAGAGAGAGAGAAGGAGGAAGGGGGGGTCATTTTAAATCAGCATTTTATTCTCTTAAATAGAATACCATTTTAACATTGAACAAAATAGTTACACTGAGATATTGTATTCACCATACATTGTAAAGATAAGATTGTAAAGATGTGAAATCACAGAAGCCTACCTGTTAGTCATTTCTTACACATTCTTCAAAGATGCCTTTGTATGTGTAGTTTATTTTCATCTTTTTAATATATAGAAAAACAATTACACAATTTTGTAGGATTTGATATTCTTTCAGTCAACTTATTTGACAATAATTTACTTTGGAAAAAATTCCAAACCCTTGTTAATCTATCCTTTTTCATGTACATTGAAAATTTATCTTTCAGTGCTTATAAGGCTGTGTCAGCTCTTTTTAAAGATGACAAGATTTGAATTGGCATTTAATGGGAGGAGTGTGGTAAGACAGGCACAATAATATAGTGTTGGTGGAGCTGTAATTCATCAAACCACTATGGGAAACAATTTGGAATAATACACAGAAAGTCACTTAACTGAATATACCCTTTGACCCAGACATAAAACTAGGGAAATACCCCAGAGAAGTCAAAGTCAGAGGGAAAGGATACACATGTACAAACATTTGTAAAAGCACTGATTTTGGCTCCAAATAAGTGGAAACAAACTGGTTGCCCATTAACAGGGAAATGGCTGAAAAGCTTGTGGTATATGAACATATTGGCATGCTATGGCACCATAAGTAATTGTCGATATAAAGAATTAAAACCTGGAACTATTTGAATGAATTAGTAAATAATGAAATAAGCAAACCCAGGAAAATAATGCATATGATGGTCAGAATGATGTAAAGGAAAACAACTTTGAAAAGCTTTAAAACACCGTTCAACACAATAACCAATCCTGACTTTGGAAAGTTATTTCTTGGCAGAGAAGTGATGAAATGTAAATTTGCAGCCATGACCAGTGTGTTGATTTGTTTTACATGACTATACTCATTTATTAAGTTGCAGAAAGGATGAGATGGGAAAGAGGTAAGTGGTGATATGGAGCAAGAAAAAGAGAAAAGAGCATCAATAAAATTTTAAAAAGAGGAAAACAAAAACATATTCAGAATGTGACACAAACAGTGCTGTGTGATAGCTATCTTGTTAAATTTAGTATACAATTAAACTATTGTGTGTTCATGAATTTTTTATTTTATTTTATTTTTATTTTTATTTATTTTTATTTATTTTTTATTTTATTTTCATGTATAATCAAAAGACATTTATTAAGCACCTTCTGTATGCCAGACACTGGGTTGCATGCTAGAGATAAAAAGAAAGGCATAAGACAGCCCCTGTCTTCAAGGTGCATGCATAACACACAATGCACTTTCATATTCTTGGTTGTATATTGACATATATGGCTTTTTGATGATTGTCAAATTCAGAATAATAAAAAAATACAAAAAAACCCCAAAGAAAAGGTTTTGTCACCTTTAGGTCAGACTTATTGTGTAGGAATTTGGTGTGCTTTCCCATTGTGTGTATGTATGTATGTATGTGTGTGTGTGTGTGTGTGTGTGCTTGCTTGTGCCTGCCCTTTCCACTATCTCATCCACCATATATATAATTGTGATTTTAGGGTCTGAATGATGATAGTTCCACTATCTTTGATGGTGAAATGATTTTATAATAAAAAATATGCATGCTTGCATGTATGTGTTTCCATTTTTTTATCTTCTTTTTTGTCCTTATGTTTTCATATTTAAATGTCCTTGGAATGTCTTTGTTTACCTGGATCTCTCACCAAGCTTTATGCTTGTTGTTCCATCCACTGCTTCTCAGTATTTTATGAGGTAACACTTCTCATAATCTTCCACCATGCTTTTCCATAAGATTTTTATAATCAATTTTATATTCTTAATCAATGTTTTCCTTGCCTTCTGTTTCTTTCTATATACAATAAATCAGTTTTTTGATAAAGTATATTTAGGTAGTTCTACTCTGTTACAGTAATAGATACAATTTAAATTTCTTAGTGAAGTTTTGTAACCAGCATTAACACCTTTCCCCCACTTTCAGCATCAATAACTTGTTTAATTCGGTTAAGTTGAAGTTGTTTTAATTGCATATACCTTTTTTCTCATTTTTATTATCTGCTTTTACTTTGTATTACTTTTAATATGAATTTTAACAAGTCCAGTGTCTGACTTTATATGCTGACAATCAACTCTAATTCCACATTTAGCTATGAACCAGTGTTCTCTCTTAGGCTGGCGAATATGCCCTAAAGCCTGAAACCCTTCCACTAACTCCCGTCTGAAGGAATAGATGTAGAACCTGACCAGTTCTCTCTGCAACATCCCTTGTATGAACTTCTTTTCCCATATGCCACCTGCTATTAACTTTAGGTAATAGGGTAATAGAAAATTCTGTTTCTCTCCCTATCTCTATAATAGTCAACTGGTAACCATGTAAAATAAAACTGTCTTCTCACCCCCTCCTCAGGTTCTCTCAATCCCATTCCCCTAAACCCATGCCTTAATCCAATCCTGCCAACTCTTTCCATTATGTCCTCTGAAATTCCTGTTCCAAAGCAAATAAACCCCTTTTCATTTTCAGTTTCATTCTCTCACACTTTTCCATCTATTAGGCCTCAAAAGAAGACCTGGCTTCCTTCTGATGACATGGCATCCCTGACTATCCTCTTCAGCACTGACTACAATTTCTCTCACATTCACATCACACTAATCCTAAAGAGAGAGTTGGGATATTTCTTGTTTTTCATTTTTTTTTCATCTGGAATTTCTCTTTTCTTCCTTCACTCACTGTTTTTCATCTTTTGAAGTACAAATTATTATTATTCTTCATCCAACAAAAAGTGAGGTAGCTGTAGTATACTGATCTTCCTTTCTCAAGGAAACCAGGACTTGGCTCACCATCTTCCACTTCTCCACAACTCCTGCCTACTTGAGGGTACTTTAATGTTTATATAAATGATCCTTCAAACTTACTATTTCATCAACCTTAAGTCTCATGACCTGCTCCTTTGACTGACCTCAGCCACATTGATGATCATTCATGCTTTAGATCTTGGCATTCCCCACTGCTCTTCCTTTCAGTACTTTTTCAGATCATCTTTCATACTCTAAAGTCACTCTCCGTTCTCTCCAACACCAACTCAGTAGTTAGTCATTTCAGCTTAACATGGTCCTCTGCTCTCAAATGATTTTCCCACTTACACTATTGCTATTTTCCTCCTGCCAAACCTCAACCCTGGATTACTTAGATCATCTGTCTTTCTACTCATTACCGTAAATAGCAGAAAAATCTGCAAGAAATCCCATAAGCATGGTGACTGCATAAATTTAAAATTCATGTTAACACTCTCAGTTGTACCATCTCTAAATATGGTAGTCCTTTATTCCTCTCTAAGTGATTCTTCATCTCACACTCCATAAAAGATATTCTAAATTGTGTCTTCCATCTTGGAATCCCACAATATATCAACATACTCACACTGAGATAAGGACTTGTTCTCTTATTTGAATTAGAACAAAAAGACTGAAACCACTCCTTAAAAATGAGATGGCAGTTCAACATCCATCCCTCCACATGTGTACTTGATCCCACTCACTCTCATTTTCTCCAGGATATTGCATCCTCAATCATTCCTTCTCTCTCTAGATTCTATACCCTCTCCCTTGTTGAGATAATTTCTTGCTTTTTACTTGTATTACCAGAGCCTAACAAAATGTTTACACATAGTAGATACTTAATAAATACTTGTTTATTGGTTGATTCAGGAGTGACTCCCATAGCAGTAGCGGTAGGTATATAGGCTAAACTGGTTTTATTTAAAATGTGTGGGATCAGGATCATTATTTGTTTGCCTTACTTGCAGTAAGAGTCACAAAAGGTCCAGCCTATGGGAATTGGTGAAAAAGGTTTTAGTTAATTCCCACAGGGATTGGGGATGCCTTTTTGATATAGAATGACTAAATATCATGTCCAGTATGGAGTGGACAGGAATGACCATTTTTCCTGAATTTTTCAGAATTGAAGTTATATCCTTTTTTTTAGCCTTTATTATTATAAAAGTTACTATTGTTACATTTTATAGCCCATGAGTGCGTGACTACATTCTAATTCAAAGCTTGAATCCCTGGACTGGCATGAGTTAGGCTTGATTGTAATATCAATAATGAGTTGTCTTTTGCCTTTTAAAATACTGTATCATACATTTCAACTTTTCTTGATGTTATTTGGAACTCACCACATCTAGTGTCTTCTAATTCTTTTTTTTCTTAAAAAAATTCTTGGTTAGGCATGAGATTTTTAGTTTACTTAATAATAACTGGTATTTACATAGTACCTTAAGTTTTGCAAAGCATTTTATTGTTTGACCCCACAGTACCCTGGGAATAGGTCGTATTATCCTTTTATTACTGATGAGGAAATTGACTTGTCCATGGTACCACAACTAAGGCCAGATTTGAGCTCATGTTTCTTATTCCAGGTCCAGTATCTTAACCAATTATCCATCTAGTTTCCTCTAAATTATAAGCCTTTGACAACTCTTACTCCTTAACTTACAAGGATTAACTTTAAGTCCATGAACTTTTTGTGGTTTTCTTTCTAACTTAATAAGTACATTTCAGTATAATTTGTTTCCTTTGAATTTTATATGTATTTAAAATATGATGCTGAGACTGAATTTATAGGCTTCACCAGACAACCAAACAGGTCCATGACATATATTAAAAAGGGGGGTGAGTTGATAATACTTGTAAAATATATTTTGCAACCTAAATTTTGCCATTCTCCTCCATGTCAACTTTTGCATTAGTCACTGAGTGTCATTATGTGTGTTGATATAATTTTGAAAGTCTTATTGAGTCTTTTATAGAAGTTTTTGTTATTTTCATTCTATGAATTAGATGTTGGTGTAAATTTCAGAAAAAATCCTTTCTGAAAATTCTCATTCATTTCAGTGCTCAAGTTAACCAAATAAGTCAAGAATATTGTTTTTAATTGCCTTGGATGCATAGTAAAACTAATACTATCAGTTCTTTATTTGCCACTTCAAGGAAAATGTAGATAGCATCCTTTAATGTAACTGAAACTTCATTATGTTTTCTGGTTCAGTCTCATGATGAGACTGTCAGGATGGTTATAACATAGTTACACTAGCTCTACATATAGTCACTAGTCATTGGACAAGAATTTCACATTTAGAGTAAAGGGTCAAATGAATGTCTATAGTGACTCTAAAATCTGTGACATTCTTACCCTTTACTTCCTTTTTCACCCATCTTGCCAATGTCATTGCAAAACTGCAAGGCAGTTGAATGAGATCGAGAGGCATTTCATAGTTAGTGGAGTCATTGGTTCAGAACTCAAAGCAAGAAATGGCCAAGATAACAGTGATGATGTTTTTTTTTTTTTGGTAATTAACTCTGTTTGTTGAGAACATCAGGTATTTTCTTTCACTCGAATGACCTTTAAAACATTCCTAGACTTGTGTGAGCTTTTAGAGCTTGTATTTTGCCAGGATAGCCTTGGGCAAACCAAGATGACTTTTATGCTAAGAGAAGGCTTTGGAGAAAGATGTTGTGGAAGTATCTACTATATCAACTTTTAATTTCGCTACTGCTCTACTAGATCCTTAATATAAATGTTTCTGCTTCCACAATAATACAGTTCCTATTATTTGAATGCCTTCCTGCCTCTTCTTATTTATCCTTTAAGAGTAAATTCTAATCCCATGTCTTCTGTGAAGCCTTCTCTACAAATTAAAATTATCTCTTTATCTTCTGAATCTATAGGAACTCAGAACTGGGAAAGAGCTCATAGTCATCAAATCCATATTGTAGCCAAACTAAAATCTCTTCTACTTCAGTACTTCTTAAGTACCTGACACTGAATGCTTAATAAGTATCTGTAGTGAATTGGCTGATTCACCATGTAGCCTTGGTATGAAGATTTTTTTCTATCAGTGATAGATGGAAAGTTTGATATTTATTCCCTTTAGAAGCACCTCTAATTTTTAGGAATTTTTTTCTAACAATGGATAAAAACATACTTTTGAAATTTCCATGATTGCTACCCATTCTTTCTTTTAGGATCAAGCATAGAAAATCTTCTCCCACAAGGCAGTCCTTTAAGTAACTGAAGATATCAGTCATCCTTTTCCCTTCTCCCTACCCCTTCAATAAACCTTCTCTTTTCCTGGCTAACTATTTCCAAATCAGTCACTTAATAATAGGACTAACAGCTCAAATTTACATCAATTTTTATGCTTTACAAAACATTATCCTCAACAAGAGTTATACTATAAACATACTTATCATCAATTTTCTGATTTCTTTTGTTTTGGGCATGGGGTCTGTATATTTCCCAGGCTTTAAATGCAACAGATACTTATCAGACCAACTCCACTTAGAATCGACCAAGGAGCTTTGACCTACTTGATTTCCAACCCAGGCTGATTCATCATTCCTTAGGCAGCTTGATGGCCCCACATTCCCAGGGGCTCACTGTATTAATGCCACACAGTGGAGATATTCAATTATCTTAGCCCTCCTGAAACTCAGAACTCCAGAGCTCAGGTGATCCACCATCCTCAACCATTCCTGGAAGCAAGCCAGGATTACAAACACATCCCACCACATCTAGCCCTCATTGTGCTATTTAGAGAAATAATATTCAGAGATATTAAATTGTCCATGATTACACATAGACACGGATACACATAGAGTCACCCACACATAAAACACAATTGTTGAAACTGAGACACAAAATCATTTTTCTTCTTACTCAAGGTCCAGCACCTTTTACTTTGAACAACACTTCCTCTTACATCATGGACTTCACTTCATTCACCATACTGGCCATCTGGTCATCCTCTAGTTCACCTTTACAAAATATAATGCCCTGAAAGGAACATTATACTTTAGATATGGTATAAACAGAATTGTGCACAGCCAAATTATCACCTCCTTCTTTCTTAAAATTATCCATCTGAAATTAATCCTTTTACTTTATTTCACACTGTTAACATATATTGAGCTTATAGCCTATTAATACTTTTGCATCTCTTTCAAATGAACTATTGGCTAGAACTATTCCATGTATTTTATATACATGATTTTTAAAAAAGGTATAAACTTTACATTTATCCCTATTAAATTTTATCTTACTCAATTATACATTCATTCTAGCCTGCTATCCAATGTTAAACTTCCATTCTATCTTTTCATAATTGGCAAATTGTGTATACACACACACACACACACACACACACACACACACACACATATATGTATATATATATATATATGCTTTTTCTGCCTTCATGTACGTCATTGATAAAAATGTTAAACAACTGGAGGATGATGGGAGTGGTATATTAGAAATACTATCACAATTAATTAATGTGTTGCTTAATGCTGAACTGCTTCTTTCCTTTTAAATTCTTTGCCATAAACAATGGGTCACTGGGTAAGGATCCGTGGAAGATATATAATAAATGAAGGTGATGAAAAACAAAGTTTTTTATTTGTTTTTAATGTTGAACATAACAGAAGCAAAAACATATTCTTACAGTATTTCTTTAGAAATCACTTTTTAAATGGTATTTACCTGCTAATGTCTATATTTTATGCGGAGTCATTTTAGCAGTTTGAAATTTAGCTTACTATACCATCACACAACCTACCTTTTACCCCTTGTCAATAAGAATATAATAAGAGACTTTGTCAAATGTTTTATGAAAGACCAAAATAATTAAACTATATGTTGAAAGCAAACTATATTATAGAGCCCATTGGCCTCATTGGCCCTCAACTTGGGAGTACATCCATAACCAGATTGAAATATGATAGGGAAATATTTAACAAAATAAATGTAAGGATACAATAAAAATAGTTATAAAATTACTACTTAAAACTGTCAATATGTGGCCTACAGAGATTCTTCTATACAGAGTAGTGACCTCTATTTCTATTTGAGTTTGACACTACTGCTATAGAGTATTGTTTGATAGTCTAATAGTTATTTCAGTGCTTCAAGATTTATGATTTCATTACTGGTGTTCCTCCTTCCATTGACACAGTTCACACAACCTCTTCGATTTGATAATTTTTAAGGGTTACTATGGCTAATGAAATCATTATCCTATATTCAACCTATAAGGAAAATCTCCAGAAATAACTTTCTGATCCCAGATGAAAAGCACATATGCTTCTGAGTCTGTAGTCCAAACTCCTTTCTGTATTTTTATTACCTACTACAACTAGCCCTCCAAAGCATAGCCTCACAAAATACAGAATCATCTCCATGTCATAATAAAGCATCAGTACAAGACTTTAGTGGGGCTATCAGATTAAAATAGTAATTATCTTTATTTTATTAGTAGAATACTAACACAGACTACATCCATTCCTTCTATGATCTATGAAATATGTCTTCAAGCTGGCCAACTAGACAATAAGTTTCTCAAGGGTAGAATTTATGTCATATGCATTCTTGTAGATACTGAAACACATTTTGTTGCACATAGTAGCTACTCAATAAGTAATTGTTTGTTCAAAGAATGCAACCCTCTACAAATTGATGTCATAGAATGGGATTTTAGCAAAATTAAATTCTAAATAAAAATCTTCATCAGTTCTAGAAAAAAAAAAGATTAGCTGATCAGGAAATGGTTTATATCAGATGATCTTTAAGCTCTTTTTCAATACTGGGATCCTATGATAATAATTTATATTAATGTTGACATTACTTGAATAGTAAAGAAATATTCAGTATATATATGTATGTATATATATATAGTGTGTGTGTATAAATACACCTAAACACACACATCTGAACACATACACACATAGAGTATATATATATATATATATATATATATATATATATATATATCATATATGTGTGTGTATATGTGTATATATGTATTCATCTGTGTATATGTGTATGTATATATACATATATACATATGTGTATGTGTATATATGTATATATGTAAAATAGACTAAATACAAATATGTAGTACATAACATACAAAATATTGAGACTATACAGTCTGAGTGGTTTTTCTCCATGTATAGAGAGACTACCAAAATAAATGTTAATCCAGTCTTATAATCCATTTTAATAGTTAATGCTTTTTAAAAATTTTTCTCCATTTTATCTGAAAACCTATAAACCTTTTTTGAAGCTTGAAATAACTTAATGCTCTCTGTTATGAATGTCATGCATCCAATCAAAAATCTAGACATTTGCTAAATCTTTGAATTTTAAGATCAAATCTATAATGGATTCTCTAAAAGAGCAATGCAAGATGCAATGGATTTGATATTATGAAGTAATGAAAAATGATGGATGCTTAATTCAAGGTTGATAAGCACATGTAAGTCTTGATATTTATCTGAAATGTACCAGAAGTATTCAGGTTTTATGATCATGCTGGCAACCTCTTCCTTCTTTTGACATTTTGGTATTTCAGTGGAAACCACGGGGACCTATTCCTTTGAGGCAGTTAAAATTGAATATGACAAAGTTCCAGAAAACAAATTTTAGGGAATAAGTCTGCCCCCAATGAAATATTAAACTACAATTGTTTTTGAGTGTTAGTACTTTCCAGAAAGGAGACAGGAAGCAGACTAGGATTTTCATGTATACAAAAGGGTGACCATACATATTTTAAGTAATAAAATATTCCCTCCTTCATCTGCTAGCTTGTGATGGTAGGGAACTGAGGTTTTGTGAAGCTAAATTCTGAATACTAATTTTCTCATACTCAAGGTTAACATGAAACTATATTTAGCAAGATAAATTTTACTTATGAATTGATGATATGACTTAGAATTCTGCCAAAATGCTTAATGATGGCAAATAAAAGAAGTTTGTAGAAATCCATAGGTGATGAGAAGTAATAGTGAGGCAAAGTTGGGTGAATTCTACTTGTTTGATGAGTAATTAGTAGTTAATGTCCACTCAAAAACTATTATTTTATAGTAAATCATGAAAATATGGCTATGGTAAGCAAGCTGCCAATGAAGCATTAGTAGCTACTTAACTTAGGACATGTGCTCATAATTCAACAAAGCAATTCCATAAGAATCTATGGAACACCTACCACATGCAAGGCACTGTGATATAAACCAGATATTCAAAGTTAAAATTATTTTCTTTTTTTAAAAAAGGCCTTTCCTTTATGGAACTTATATTTGTCAGGAGAGGGCTATAACATATAAAAAATAAGTATATGCAGGATAATTTGTAGAGGAAAAAGCTTTGTCAAGCAGAGAGAAAATACACACACACACATACACACACACGGATGTGGCACATAAATTGAACTTGCAATGAAGCTAGACATTCTCAGAGGAGGAGGTAGGACAGCATAATAGAAAGCTTGTTACAAGGTACAGACAGAGGTGATGGAATAATGATTTTCTGGAATAACAGTAATGTAAATTTGATTAGAATATAGAATGGGTGAAAGAGAGTAATATGTAATAAGTCTAAAAAGGTAGGCTGGCTCCAAATTTTGAGGACACTTTAAAGGCCAAGCTTAGGAGGTAATATGGTGCCCCTGGAGCTTCTTGAATAGGGCGGAATACTGTCACACTTTTGATTTATGAAGTTTATTCTGAATCTATGTAGCAGGTCAATGGCGAAGAGGAGAGATTGGAAACCAAGAATCAAATTAGGAAGAATTATGGAAAGATAATTTTCTTTCATTTATGTTTTTAAAAAAGACAAACATTGTTTTGGACATCAATATAAAAAATGAAAGCAGAAAAAAGGAAAGCACTTTTCATGCAATCCTATCATGTTATAGCTTGAAACTGCTGGTCACTTGGGTTGGTGGAGCTGGTAGGTTACTAGTTTAGTGAACTGAGTTGAGAAATTACTACTCAGAAAGAAGTAAAAGATAAACTTCAACAAATTTTCTATGGCATGTCACTGAAAAACCTTTATTTGAGTTGTTTAAAAAATAGACAAAAAGAAAAGAAACATTTCAATGGATTTATTTAAAATGTTTTTTTTATTATTCAACCAACTTTATATATTTTACTTTTATGCATTCTGAACAAGACATTTCACAATTAGGAGCTGATTTGGGGGTGGCTTAAATATACTAAATTTTCATCTTTAGCAAAACCAATTTTCTTATTTAAAAAGAAATTAAATTAGTCCTATCAGACGAATGCAAGTGGAAATCTAGTACTTCATTATTTAAGCCTCATACAATTTTTCCAGCTTTTTGAATTTTCAAATGCATAATCATTATCATAAGGTTTCTCTTCCTTGCATCAAACAAACATTTTACATTAAAAATAAATGTAGGGTGTGTATGAAAGAAGAGAGAGAGAGAGAGAGAGAGAGAGAGAGAGAGAGAGAGAGGAAGAGAGAGGGAGAGAGAGAGAGAGACCCTATTAGAGACTGCCAAATAACAATCTTGCAAAGCTGTTTCAGGAAGAAAATGAAATTAAAGAACAGATTAATTAAATTATGGCTTATTTTGCCGTAAATGCAATGCACTAAATGACATATTGCTATTGAACAGAGTCCCCAGGGAAAAACAAAGGCAACCAGAGAATAAACTGCAGCTGGAGAGGAGCTGATTTGTCCTTTGATCCTACTCCTGCCTATAGTGAAAGAATCCATAACCTCAGGTGCACTATTTCAGATCATTTCAGTAAAGGCTTCAGTCTTGTACTTTTGGCCTTCTGACAGGCATACACTGAGCTTAGTTGAGTCTACATCCTCTTCAGTGAACTTTCAACTGACACTTATCAGCAAGTGTATGCAACAGACATAAAGGAAGAAGATAAACTAAATCTAGAGGAAATAAGTGATGAGCTATTTAAGAAGAAAAAAAAAGGAAAATATATTGAGTTTCCATTACCCCATGTAAAATCTTTGATAACCAGAGGTGGAGCCAAGATAGCAGAGTAGAAGCAGGGATCTATCTCACTGAGCTCTCCCCCAATCCCTCAAAATATCTGTAAAAAGTGACTCTAAACAAATTCTAGAGCAGCAGAAGCCACAAAATGACAGAGTGAAGCAGATGTCCAGCCAAAGATAATCTGAAAGGCCAACAGGAAGGGTCTATAACACCGTGCTCAGAGCAGAGTGCAGCCCAGCCTGGGCCACACCAACACAGATAGAAGTGGAGCAGACCTCAGGGCACTGAATCACTGGCAGCTTCGGTGGCTCCAGACTTCAACCCACAAACAGAAAAGACAGCTTCAAAGGTCAGTGGGAAAGCTCTCTCACCTGGGTGAGAGAGGAACATGGTCCAGCCACAGCCCAAGCACCTGCCTCGGCAGGCACTGCCACAGTGCCCCTGCTTATGGAGCTCTTAGCCTATAGAGGGTGGGACAACTGAGAGGAAAACTTCCCTGATATTCTAGAACCAGAGGGTAAAAAAGAAATGGAAAGAATCCAAAAATCACCTCCTGAAAGAGATTCTAAAAGGAAAGCTTCTAGGAATATTGTAACCAAATTCCAGAGTTCCCAAGCAAGGAGAAAATATTATGAGTAGCCAGAAAGAAAAAAAAAAAGTATTGGGAAAACACAATCAGGATACCCCAAGATTTAGCAGCTTCTACACTAAGAGATCAAAAGTCTTGGAATATTATATTCCAGAGGTCAAAGGAGATGGGATTAAGACCTAGAATCACCTTCCCAGCAAAACTGAGTATAATATTTCAGGGGGAAAATATTTTCGGGGGAATTTCAATGAAATAGAGGACTTTCAAGCATTTTTGTTGAAAAGACCAGAGCTGAATAGAAAATTTGGCTTTCAAATACAAGAATGAAGAGAAACATGAAAAGGTAAATAGGAAAGAGAAGCCATAAGGGACTTATTAAAGCTGAACTATTTACATTCCTACTTGGAAGGATGATATTTGTAGCTTAAGATACCTTTCTCAGTATCAGGGTAGTTAGAGGGAATGTATATCTTTATCTATACCTATACCTATATCTATATCTATATGTATGTATATATGTATGTGTATATGTGTGTATGTATATGTGTAGATACGTATATGTGTATATATAACATGCATGTATGTATATGTATGTACATGTGTGTATAAGTGTGTGTGTGTGTGTGTGTGTGTGTGTGTAGACAGAGGGCACATTTGAGCTAAACATGAAGGAATGATACCTAAAAAATAAAATTAAGTGTTGAGAGGAATATACTGGGAGAAAGAGAAAGGAAGAGGTAGAATATAGTAAATCATCTCCAATAAAAGGTACAAGAAAGAGATTTTACAATGGAGGGGAAGAGGGGGGAGGTGATATAAGAATGAGTGAGCCTTACTCTCATTGAATTTGGCTTAAGTAGGCAATGACATACATACTCAATTGGGTATAGAAATCTATCTTACCTTACAGGAAAGGAGGGAGGGGAAGGGGATAAGAGAGGGGAGATAATAGAAGGGATGGCAGATTGAGGGAAGGGGAATTAGAAGGAAACACTTTTGTGGAGTGTTTGTGGAGCAATAGGTCAAAGGAGTTTGTCAAGGGATAGGTCAAAGGAGAGAATAGAAAAAACGGAGGGTGGGACAGGATGGAGGGTAATATAGTCTTTCACAATATGACTGTTATGGAAGTGTTTTGCACAATTACACATGTATAACCTATATAGAATTACTTGCTTTCTCAATGAAGGTGGTGGTGGGGAGGAAGGAAGTGAATGTAGAACTCAAGGCTTTAAAAATGAATGTTAAAAATCGTTTTTACATGCAACTGGAAAATAAGACATACAGGCAATGGGTTATAGAAATCTATCTTGACCTATAGAAAAATAGAAAGGAGGGGATAAGAGAAGACAGTGAGGAGTAATAGAAGGGAGGGCAGATTGGAGAAAGGGGTAATCAAAATGCATGCCATCCTGGGGTGGGAGAAGGGGAGTGATGGGGAGAAAATTTGGAATTCAGAATCTTGTGCAGGTGAATGTTGAGAACTAAAAGTAAATAAATTTATATGAAAAAAATCTCTGACAAATAGGCTTGCTTCACATGCATAACCCAGGAAATACTTTTGTTTGAGAGACAAGGTACTATATTATTTCAATTCAACAAATATTTGTTAAATCCCTGCTGTGTATCTAAGTTGCCTTCTTCTCTATGTGGACCACATATCCACTCCACAAACTTGGAAGGGGTGAACACAGATAAAAGTATGGCATTGAATATTCCCCAAAACAAAGGAACTCATTTCAATCTAAAACAACTTCTTCTTCAAACTAACCTTAATCATCAATAAAACAGATGCATTTTAGACAGAAAGTAATTTGAGGTGTTCTAGCAAAAAAAAATGAAGCCGTGTTGCAAACATTTGAATTATAAACATTTAAATGAAAAGAAACACAAAAGGGAAATAAAATTACCAAGAAATAGAAAAACAAATTAATTCTCTCATGTTTCTATTTTTGTTTGTGAGGTTGGGGAGAAAGACATTGGATAAGGAGGTAAAAGAAAGAACTAATAGAGATCTTTAAAGGGGAAAAAGGATGTAAAGGGTCAAAAATTTAATGGAATATTAAAGAGTTATTAAAGGAAAAGATCAAGAATGGAATTAATATCCCATGAATTAAATCTCATGATACTTTATGAGGGAGTCACTATCTTATGTATGGGAGGAAAGGGCATGGATAATGTGGTGGGAAATCAGTCTACTAGGAAGAGGAGAGGGAAGAAACACTGGGAAGGTGCAGTTGAATATCCATGTATTATTGTAGCTTGGAGATAGAGTAATTTCTTCTGTCTCTGAACAAGATTTTGGGACTGTGGGAGACTAGGGCAAAAATATGGAGGGGGGGGGGGATTGGGATTTGAAAGAACAGAAGAAATGGTCTCACTTTACAAGGGGAAATCAAAAGATGCCATTAGTGAACACAACTATACCAAAATGAGAGAAAAGGTCTTTATAATGGGTTTGACTGAGGTGAATGAAAACTACAGATGATGGCCTCTGAACTGGAGAGGGGTTGAAGTGCATGTATATTTCCCAAAGATTAGGCAATGTTTAAGATGAAAGGAGTACTATTGATCAATAGAGAGACAACTCTAGCCTTAAGAGTGAAGAATGGTAATGGTAAGGACAAGGGTTAGAACTAGTTCCTATGATTTGATTTAGAGAATTGTTCCAACCATATGTTGCCAATAGCCTTCTTGAACTGTTATGTTTGGGTGTTAGCATAGAATAGGGTACATAAAAAAGAAAACAAAATAGAAATAATTACATAAATAACCTACACAAGAGGAAAGAAGGATGGGGGGTGTATGAGAGAACAATGAAGGCATTGATAAAAACTGGGAAAGAGAAGAAAACTTTAATTTGGTGCTTCAGAACCTTGGTCTGTCATTAGCAAAAGAGAATGAAAAGGAATATTAGCCAATAGACCATAAATGGGAGAATAAAATTCAGAATGTAATATAGCATAAAAGTACTGAAATAAAAAATAGAATAATGTAAATGAAAAGTTCTGGGGAAAAAGTATCATTAAATATGATACCTAAGCTAAGATGCTGGGGAAATGAAATTTGAGCCATGTGAACCAGGTAAGGAAAGAGGTATACCCAAAGAGGGAAAGAACTAGATAAAAGAAAGAAACAACTAAAAGATAAATGAGCAATTAAGGAAATTAATATAGAGAAGATAAGTAAAGAAAAGAGAAGCCTATGGTAAAAACTAGTACCAAATTAGTGTATGCAAATGTAATTAAAGAGACAAAATTCTGACTTAAAATATGAAGTGAATGAAAACCAACAAAAATAACTTGATGTAGGAAAGCACAGTATTAGCAATGATATCCTTATAGGTAGAATGATTAAATGATCTAATGAATAAAAAATAAATAATAAAGTGGATAAGAAAATCAAACCTTAAAGTTATGTATGTGAAAAAGGAAACTCAAATTCCCTATGTCAAGGCAGACAAACCTGGAAACAACATTATACTTAAAGTTACTCTGGGCAATGAATGAAAAATGTTATTAAATATATATGTCACAATTTGCTTATCATCTAAACTCATAAAATGAAGTGAGTTGCGAGAGGACAAAGATAGTAATACAATGATCAAAGGAGTTCAATATTAGTCTTTAAAAGGCAGACAAATCTGATAGAAAGCAAAAAAGGAAAATATATAATTGAATAAAATATTTGACAATAGATTCAAAAGACTCAAGGTAACATTAAAGAATATACATATCTCTAAGCATCATGTGGTAGCATATCCAAAAGGAGTCATGTGATAAATCACAAATTATGAATAATTATAAAAAGACATAGTTTGTACTTATCCTTATAGAACCCAGGTAATTAACCTATAATGTGAATTATCTTAATATATTTTGATAACTATTTCTGTATACTTGATTTCCTTTGTGACTATGTATATTGTTCATGTAAAAACATTATTCTGATAACGTGTTCATAAGTTTTAACAGACTATCAAAGAGGACCATGACACAAAAAGGCTAGGAAGCCCTATTAGAGACTACCATGTGATTTAAAAAAAGTAATTAATGTAAGAATCATAAGCCAAATATGTGGAACTAAACCACAACTTCATAAAAATACCCTTAAAAATGAATAGGCAAAGGAAAAATCATTCAATCAAGAAGAATTTTTTAACTGCTAATTATGTTTCAGGTACTGTGGTATGGTGTACAAAGAAAAGCAAAACAAAAGAAAACTTTTTTTTTAAATTGTCTTCCCCTAAAGGAGATTCCATTAAAATGAGGAACAAAGCATGTACACAAATAGGTGTATACAAAACACACAAAAATACATGTAAATTAGTCTTAGAAAAGAAAGCTTTAGCAGCTTGGGGGGCAGGGAGGCAGGAAAGTCTTCCTGTAGAAGGTGGTATTATATATGAATTTTGAAGAAATCTTGGCATTCTGAGTGGTAGAAATAAGTGAAGAACAAAAGAATTCCAGACATGGGGAATAACCAGCACAATGAGTTCATAGCATACTCATGTAATTAGGACTGCTTCCAGAGTTCAAGTGAAGAGGTTGAACTTCCATGGACCATCCCATAGGGAAAGGTCATTGGCCCCCTCTCTCATTCACTCATAAGAAAGCTTTGAGCATCTTTCCTGTCAGAGAGAGATGTATGGACTACTGTCAGCCTTTAATGGGGAAGGACATAATAGCAATGACAGCAGTGACATTTTGTTACCAACTGCTTATCTTCCTATGTGTCACTGCCAGGAAAGAATGCGCTCCTAGCTTCTTTGAGACTGGGTAAAAGAAGGTCTGAGCTTCCTCCCTCAGGGACCTGCAACAATTTGTCCTCACTCAATATGTAGACAGGGGATAAAGAGGACTTACTTCAGCTTGTTTGTGCCCTCTCAAATATATCCTAAGTTCCAACTCAACATCCAGTAAGAATGCTTTTATTTTCACCATGCAGTAAAAAGATAGGAAACAGTCATAGAATATTTGTGAATATTTCAATGTTCCTTTGGTGGTAATGGTGGTGGTGGTGGTAGGGGGTGTCACATTTGTTGAGCACACTACTCCTGCTCACATAGAAAGTTGTTATGGATCTTATTAGAAAGTTACTTATTACGTAAATAACTTTTCTCCCTCTCATCCTGCCCTGCCAATATAGACATATTGCAATTCAATCTTCAAAAGCAACCTGTCATGAAAGGTTTTAAAATAAATTTGATATACCTGTTTTCCAAATAAAATGTAGAAATTTTAATCATTCATTCTTTATTATATTGACACTAAAATTAATGTGTATATTTTGTTATGATATAGGCCTAATAATCTGTCATTTTTGGTTGTGTTTTCTCAAGTGAAGGCTGCTGCAGTCAGTTTATTTTTGTAACATATTCAATCTTCCCTCCATTAACAAGAAGTTAATTGCTTATGAAAATTAGAGGCAGCCTATAATGAAGCATTCCTGCTCCATCCAGCTACTTAGGGAAGCACTCAAATGACAATTTCCAAATCCTAGTAGCCTTTTTTTTAATCTCATAAGGCTGCTACATTGTCTACATGAAAATACACAGTCTAGTGTTATGCAAGGATGAGAAATTATGAGAGTGGCTTTTGATTCCCAGGTCTGATATAGCATTTATAAGATGAAGATGGCGTGCATATGACACTAAATGCTTTTGCAAAATGAGAAAAAAGTCATCTGTAATGATATTTTTAATTATTTCTTTGGAGCACATACGCTGAAAACACTTGCCCTTGTATCTTAGGTCAGAAGAGTATTTCCTGTAATTGTGTTGACAACCAAAAATGGGCTCCTTAGCACTTAGTCAACAAGTGCCCTTGACTAGTTTGGCTTTTTCCCCTGAACTGAATGCTGTTTGTATGTTGGACTGGAGTAAGCTTGTCGGCCCCTTCACCTTGATTCCCTTGCTTAAGCTGATGGAAAGAACCTGTGCTTTCCCCGTCAACCACTTCACCTTGCTTAAGCTGATGGAAAGAACCTGTGCTTTCTTGGTCAACCCCTTCACCTTGCTTAAGCTGATCGAAAGAACCTGTGCTTTCCTGGTCAACCCCTTCACCTTTCTTAGGCTGATCGAAAGAACCTGTGCTTTCCCCGGCGTACCTTACACCGCCGCAGAAGCCGGATGGTTAAAAACAGCTTCCGTTGGAGCCAGAAGCTGCTACAGCCATGGCCACAGCTATAGCTGAAGCAGGAACTGCCAGTAGCAGAGCTGACCTATGGGAGGAAGCTGAACAAGGACTTCAGGCCAGTGGGTAATCTTTTTACCATAGAGGGGGAAGCATGATTTAGCTTTACACAATCATGCTTCTCTGTATCCTCCTGGTTACTCTTTCAAGGTGTACTTATTGGGCCTGGAAGCTTTTGATCAATATATCAAAATGGGGTTGCTGGTTCATGGGTTGGTTACTGTGGAGCCTAAATATATGTTTTGATTCTTCTGCCTTCTACTTTGAGAGTTTCTTATATCTGGCGGTTCCGAACCTTTCAGACATGTATACGATCCTCTTTGAGATTATAAACTCTGCCCTCCTAATACATTTGGCGATGAGGACGGGATCGCTAGGTATAAGATCTCTATTTAGAAGCAGAACAATTTCAGAGGAAGAGATGAATATCCCAGGATGGGAGGATCCATTTTATTCCTCCCTAGCAAAAGAATTGGCTAAAAAAGCTGGACCCTGTGAAAACTGGGAACCAAGGCTACGGAGAGGAGATCCTAGGGATTTGGAAAAGTGTTTACAAGAAGTTGGGATTCAGTCAGGGGCATCACTATCTAGGCAAAGCTGGATAGTGTTATCAGCCTACCGGCTAGTATACGAAAGATTGAGATTAAGTGAAAGACATGGGGGCACTCCTACCCCACAGGAAGAAGGGGAATTTCAGATGGCAGGAGACCAAACTGACTCAAATGAGAACTTTTCTATTAATGTGGCTAGGAGCAACAGGAGACCAAATAAGCCAAGAGTGCATTCCAACCCACCCAGAAAGAGCCTGACTTCCTGCTTCGTCCTAGCCATGGTGGCAGAGGAAGTGAGTGGGGGGAAAATGAGACAATGTTAGGGACTGAGGCACAAAACACTACTGGGGTTCAGGATGTCCCTCACACAGAGAATAGGAGATGGTTAAATGATCAGACAAGGGCTCGACCCATACAAAGGAGGAAGACAGAAACCCGAGGTAAAGATTCAGTTACAAGGGAAATTCAGGAAGATTTCTCGCCGCAAGAGGTCACAGATATTTTGAGTAGATTCAGCCAAAGAATAGGAGAACCATTAATATCTTGGATGGTAAGACTCAGTGATCAAGGGGCCAGTGGAATATCAGTAGATAGGACAGACTGTATGAGATTCATAGGTATCAGCCATGATCCTCTAGTTCAACAAGCTTTTAGAGAACATCATCAGCAAGGAGATAGTGATAGCAGGACTACTCTGTTGGCGTTAGCTGCTGTGGGATGCAATAAGAGATATGCTACTGATTCTATGTGGCCCACTGAGCACAGACCCTGGTATTCACTTAGAGATTGTATCATGAGACTAAAGGAGGAGGTGATGAAGACTGCTATTATGATAGGAACTGCAGACAAATATTACAATGATCCAATGGGACTGCCTCATAGGAATTTAATAATTAGGACAGCTCCCCCTGCTTATAAACAACTAATTTTGAATTTATTACTTGGGGAAGTAGGGAGCTGTCTTACAACAGTGATAAATAAGATTTTACAGTTACATGACTTAGGTGACTGGGGAAGGGATAGATCTCCTCGAGAGAGAAGGGTGAATAACCAGCAAACTTGGCGCCGAAGGAGAGTAACAAGGAAAGAAATGTTTACTGCTCTTTTGAGAGCAGGGGTAGGTTTTGAAATGATAGATGGCATTCCAACCAATGAATTATACAGAATGTACAGAGATAAAGGACTTGATAACAGGAGAAATAGGGAAATAAGAACTGCTCCTGCAAGCCCACAAGCCACTCAGAGTGAAGGTGACCTTGTGTGATTAATGGATGAAAACTTGTACATCTGGGGAAAGGCTGGGAGGACAATCCTAGTCTCTACCTAGGATGGGATCCTCTTAGTTTAATTTTCCCATTGTGTTTCCTTGTACATCTGGGGAAAGGCTGAGAGGACAATCTTAGTCTCTAACTAGGGTGGGATCCTCTTGGCTTCCTCATTATGTTCCTTTTGAAAAGAAACATTTCCCACATGAGTTTGGCTCTAATGTTGGATCTTTGCATAACTGAAATCTCAACCAAACTTGAGATGATTTTATTTGAAGGATAATACCCCATACTTGCCTACTCTTTTTGTTCTTTGTTTTGGCTAACGTTGTTGCTAGTTCTGTCTCCTTTAGGCTTAAGTACCCTGCACTTTCCAGTGACTGCCTAAGCATGTAGTGTTCTTGGAATTCCTGCCAGCTCGCTGAAAGAACTGACCTCTGGAATGGGACTTTTTGGGGGCAGGGCCATCTCTACATCCAATTTCAGCATGAAGAAGCTATGGAAAATGAGACCTTCACCCCTTACCCCAAGATTTTGAGCCCCAATCGTTCAAGGGGGGTGGGAATGATGATAGTGTTCTATGTTTACTTATTTTGTGTTATCCTTGCTATGTTGTTTTATTATTATATTATTGATTCTATGTAATGGATACAAGGATCTAGGGGTGGACATTTGAATTATTAATAATTATTTTGGGGATGATTGATTGAAGAGATTATCTTGCTGGGACCTAGGGGTGGATCACATTTGAATCGTAAACCAATATTTAGTAATGTCACCAAATGATATGTTTTGCTTTATAATGAATGATATGTTTTAGTTTCCTTTGTAATTGGATCACAATGCATGTTCTAGGATACATGGCTGATTAGATTATGTATCCTATAACAAGGGGTGGAGTGTGTTGGCAACCAAAAATGGACTCCTTAGCACTTAGTCAACAAGTGCCCTTGACTAGTTTGGCTTTTTCCCCTGAACTGAGTGCTGTTTGTATGTTGGACTGGAGTAAGCTTGTCGGCCCCTTCACCTTGCTTCCCTTGCTTAAGCTGATGGAAAGAACCTGTGCTTTCCCGGTCAACCCCTTCACCTTGCTTAAGCTGATCAAAAGAATGTGTGCTTTCCCCGGCATACCTTATACCCCCGCAGAAGCCGGATGGTTAAAAACAGCTTCCGTTGGAGCCAGAGGCTGCTACAGCCACGGCCACAGCTATAGCTGAAGCAGGAACTGCCAGTAGCAGAGCTGACCTATGGGAGGAAGCTGAACAAGGACTTCAGGCCAGTGGGTAATCTTTTTACCATAGAGGGGGAAGCATGATTTTGCTTTACACAATCATGCTTCTCTGTAGCCTCCTGGTTACTCTTTCAAGGTGTACTTATTGGGCCTGGAAGCTTTTGATCAATATATCAAAATGGGGTTGCTGGTTCATGGGTTGGTTACTGTGGAGCCTAAATATATATATTTTGATTCTTCTGCCTTCTACTTTGAGAGTTTCTTATATCCGGCGGTTCTGAACCTTTCAGACATATGTATGATCCTCTTTGAGATTATAAACTCTGCCCTCCTAATACAGTAATGTATCCATATAGGAAAGACACAAGCTTCAACAAGACTAGAGTAGGTTCCTTTGATTTCTTTTAAGCCATTCATGAAAAAGAGTCACCACTTCCTGCATTATTTATTCATGAAATGTTTCCTTCTTGATTAATTAAGGATCAACTAGCTTCAGAATAGCCTTTTCTCCTTTCCGTATTGAAAAGAGTTTATAACTAGTTTTCTCTCAGGTTAGGAGAGTCTGTATGATGGAGAGTCAAACCCAGTATTTTAATTCCAATATAAATTTGCCAAGTATAATTCCCCAGATGAATCTAATGTTGAGGATGAACTTCATAACTTCTTATAAAATCATAAGTTTTCCAAAAATTCTAGCATTCCTTACTTTACATTAATTGACTTCTCACCCCAAATTATAAACATTGTCCTTGTTCTTCACTTTATTTCATTGTCATATATAAAAATAACTTGATTCTGTTATTTATTAGACCAGAGCATGGCAGTTGTGTTATTTAAAGAATGCTTACTGTAAAAGCTAAATCTCTGAAAAGCTGAAAAGAGTGGCCTTTGTCAGAGAGTTTTTGATGAACACAGGGTGGTACTCAGTTGAGTAAGGCTAGATTTTTTTTTTACTCTAAAATGTGAAAACCTTCCTTTTTGCTTTTTCTCCACTGTTTTTTTTCCCTTGTTTTTCTCAGTGACTAAGGTCCATAGAGGCAAACTGGGGTGATGTTGTGAATATGCCATGGCAATGCATTTGTTAAGAGCATTGCAAGGATTTCTTGTCTGTAAAATGGAGCAAAGAGCTAATTAATTTCAGGTCTGTTATCTGTTGTCACTCATCCAACCTTGGAGAGCTGTCCTCAAACACTTGAAATACTTGTTTTAACGTCATTTATAATTGAAGAACTGAGCACATTATCTGTATTTCAGCCTGTGAAGCAGGGACTCACAGGCACATTTTTTAAGGGATTTGAAAATGAAGAAAAATGTAACAGCCCAAAGGCTTGACTGTTGAATTAATATGAATCCTTCAGAAAACGTGTCCCTCAGCCTATGTGCATCAAGTTCACTGAAAGCTGCTATCTGCTTCCCCTGGGAGATTTTGCAGGAAGAATTTAAGTTCTCAGTAGTATATTGGCATTTCAGAACAAGCAAAGGTTTTCATGATTTGATGTCTCTTTGACTTTGTCTCTCCGTGTTACTCGCTCTGTATCTGTATCTCTATCCATCCACCTATCTCTTTGTCCATCTGTCTATCTTTGTCTTCTATCAGTCTGTCTCTGTATGTATGTCTGTGTGTCTGCCTTTCTCTGTCTTTGTCTCTGTTTCTTCTGAGTCTCTCCTTTCTCTCCTCTCTCTCTCTCTCTCTCTGTCATTACTGAAGTATCAAAAGAATAGAGATGAATTCAAACTTTGAGTAGTGACCCAAAATTACAATTCCTAAAAGTTTTTTTTAAATACACTTTATTTATTAGATTAAGATGAGGGATGGGGAACCTGTGACCTTGAGGCCACATTTGGCCCTCTAGATCCTTGGGTGCAGCCTTTTTAGCCCATGATTTACAGAAGAAATCCTTTTATTAAGGGGATTTGTCCTGTGAAGTTTGGATTTAGTCAAAGAGGATCACTTGAAGACCTAAAGGTCCACATATGGCCTTGAGGCCACAGGTTGCCCATCCCTGGTTAAGACTATATCTATGGGATTCCAAATATTTGATCAATTTTAATCAATTCCACAAATGTGTATTATGTTCTTATTATGTACAAGACATTGTGCTGCTTGCTAACAAAACTATATTCCATTTGTTCATAAATGCAATCAAAGCTATGTGGACAATACAATCAGGTGAATGACTGATTTTTTTTAACTGTACTGTAGAACACGTCAAGTCATTTAATTTAGTCAATGGCAATGTCATTTCTCCATCCATTTGGTCTCAAAATCCTAGTGATTCTTGATAATGTGTTCTGCCTTTACCCCTCGAACTACTCTGCCCCTACATAAAAACTAAAAGCCATTCTCATTAATTATTTAATAGAGTTGATACTTTATTTTCTAGCATTCAGAAGCCACCACACACTGGTTCCAAGTGATGTTCACTTTCATATCATCTATTCCTCTTTACATATTATGTATTCCAGCCACACTGAAGTACTCTTTTCCCTTCTCATCCTGTTGTTTCCCATCAACATGCGTTTGCTTGAGCTTTCCCCCATACCTGGTGTGGACTTGGAATTTGTTCCAACTCTTTTTATGTCTCTATTACCCTTACAAAATGAAATAGTTATTTCTGCTTTCAGGACATGATGACCACACCATTTTCTCCACAAAGCCACTCCACCCCACAAAAAGGGGTGTGGAAAATTTTACCAAGGTGTGTCAGGTCATTTATTTGTGTATCTTAATCATTCAAACCACACTCATTTGTTATGAGTCTATATGTGCCTGACATTTGTCTCTAAGAATTCCCTGGGTTTCAGGGACAAAAATTAAACAGTCCTTGTTCTCAAGGAGCTTATATTCTATTAGGTGATATAACTTACACATATACAAATATGAGTCAGCTAGGTGGCACAGTTGATAGAGTGCTAGTCCTGGAGTCAGGAAGATATTCTTGTTGAGTTCAAGACTGGTCTAGGATATTTACCAAATATGTGACCCTGGGCAAGTCATTTAATCCTATTTCTCCCAGTTTCATCATCTGTAAAATGAGCTAGAGAAGAAAATGGCAAACTATTGTACTATCTTTCCCAAGAAAATCCCAAATGTGGTCAAGAAGAGTTGAACATGACTGAACATATAAATATACACAAGCAAATATAAATTAATTGGAGGAGGATCATTAGCATTTGCAGAAATCTAGAAAATCTTCATGTGAAACATAGTATGAGCTGAGTTTTGAAGGACACTAGGGACTCAAAAACAGAGCTAAAGAGGAAGAGGATTTTGGCATTAGGGACAGTCAAGGCAGAAGTATACAGTTAGGAGATGTAATATCATGTGAAAAATTGCAAAAAGGCAGTATGGCTGGACCACAGATAGTGGATAGTGTAACAGTCTGTAACAAGATGAGAACAATGGCTTTGAGTAAAGTTGTTAAGGATAAAGAGAATCAAAGGAGTTTAAATTTGATCCTAAAAGCAAGAGGAAGCCATCGCCCTTCATGTCAGGGACTGACATGTTGATTTGGAGATTAGATGGGACTGTGTTTCAACTTCCTCAGACTAGATAATTTCTAATATTCTGACCCTAAACAGAAGTTATATGCCCATAAAAAAGGAAACCTAATTCACTCTTATATGGCAGGGAGAAGCTTTCTAACCTCACTGTCATAATGTGTCTGGAGACAAAGCTAAAATCTTATACAATATTATGATAATCTATTTTATTGTTCAGTCCTTACAGTTGTGTCCAACTGTTTGTGACCCCCATTTGATAATGTATACTATAATGTAATTTCCAGCAGCAACCTGCTATTATCTTGAAGATAAAGCATAAACTACTTAATTTGACATTGCAGACTCTCCACTACGTAAATCCCTGTACTATCTTTCTAGATTTTTAACACATACCTATGTAATTCCAAGTAATTCATACAACCTCTTAGTGCTAAGCAACACTTTAAGACTATAAATTGCAGAGAAGGTGCCAATTTGCATTAGTAGAAAAGGAGTTGTTTTTTTTTCACATGAGAGTTTTCTAGACCATTGAAATCACAGGTCTAGGACCTACTGCTATTCCTATCAATTCTTCTATCTTTTCAGTCTCATTTCACAGTACTCCACTTTATAGTATGACATGCTCAGCCAAATAGAACTACTAACTTAAATTCAACTTCTGTCTCTTGCTTTTGTTCATTCACAGAATTGTTCCATCTGCCCTGGAATGCTGTGCTCCTCATCTCTCCTTCTAAAGATGTTATTTTCCTTCAGGGCTCATCACCCTTTGCTACCTCATAATGAACATGAAGACTTCCCTCACCTTGCTTCAAATGCTAGTCCCTTGTCCTAATGATTTCTTTCTCCTAAGATATTCTCTCTCTCTCTCTCTCTCTCTCTCTCTCTCTCTCTCTCTCTCTCTCTCTCTCTCTCTCTCTCAATCTCTCTCTCTCTCTCTCTCTCTCTCTCTCTCTCTCTCTCTCTCTCTCTCTCTCTCTCTCACATTTGTGTGTATGTGCATGCTGTATCCCTTTCACCATCACCAGTAGAATGTAAGATCTTTAAGGACAGAGTCATTTTATCTATCCCAGTTCCCCTGTACATAATAAGCCCTTCAACTAACTTAGTAATAAACATTTTTGACTGATCAATCATAGGATTATAGATTTAGACTTAGGAAGGACCTTTGAGATTCCCACCTCCCACCTCTTCATTTGACGATGAGGAAAATGAAGAATAGAAAGATTAATAAGATGCTAAAGTTTGCTAAGAATTTTAAACGTTATTTCAAGTAGTCTTCACAACAATTCCATGAAGTAGGTGTTATTAACCATATTTTATAAATGATGAAACAAAAGCTAAGAGAGGTTAAGTGATTTGTCCAGGCTCACATAACTCGAGTCTGAGGTAGGATTTGAACACTAATCTATCTGATTGAAAGACCAGAACTTTCTTCATATGCTGCATAAATATGCATTCTATTGTCATAGCTTAACCCATTAAACTTCCATGCCCTTTCACTCAGAGATTCCACTATGAGGCATATATCCCAATAACATCACCAATAAGGAAAGAGTTCCCATATGTCCAAAATACAACTCTTTTTATGGTAGCAAAGAACTGGAAACAAAGTTGATAGCAATTGATAAGGGAATGGGTAAATAAATTGTGGTATGTGAATATAATAAAATACAGTAAGAAATTAAGAATATGATGAATAAAGAGAATCATGAAAAGATGTACATAATCTCATGAAGAGTATAGTAAGTAGAGTGCAGAAAACAATATACACGTTAACAACAATGATGTAAATGCAAAGAACAGCAAATCAATTATTCCAAACTAAAAAGATCAAGCAAGGTCCCAAAGAAGGTATATGAAAAGATAGTACCTACTTTTTTGCATAAGTGGGAGATTCATAGATATAGACCATTGCATATATATTCAGGCTTTTGGGGTGTATTGATCAGTTTTCTTCAGATTATTTTTCTCTTCTCTTTTATTTTTTTTTTCCTTTGGGAGGGAAAGAATGTTGAACTCATTTTTTTAAATGAATGTTAAAAATAAATAAATTATGAATATTAAAATGTTTTTCTTCTTTAAACATATTCTTTGTTACATGAAATCGTTCATTGGTAGAAGAAAGAAGAACAACTAGGAGAATGTTTGATCATATCAAAATAACAGATGTCAAGAAAATTTTATTTAATAAGAGCCTCAGTTTAAATATTCCCTTCCTTTCTGTGTGTTCCAAAGCAGTTGTGTCAAACTCGAATAGAAACAGGGTCTATTAATCCATACAAAAAAGATCCCTGCAGGCACATATTGACTTAGTTTTAAAAATGTAATTTTATATATGTTTTATTGTATTTTTATTGATTTTGTTAAATACTTCCCAATTACATTTTAAACTTGTTCCTGTGGCTCTAGGGAGTGTTATATGATGTACATTTGACATCTCTTTTCTACAGGAACTTCAATTTCATATAATTGGGCTTCCCTCCCAAAACTGCCCTTTGAAAAGTTCAGGGGTCTATACACAATTTATAATGAATCAGATGATGCTTCTGTACAATGATTAACGTACAAGAAAGCTCACATCATCTCAAATCTTGTGGAAAAGAGAAAAATGTAGCCTGAGAAAAAAAGTCTTCAGCTGAAATAAGATGGATTACAATGAGTGAATTTTCTTTTACCATGAAACCTATGTGTTTGTTTTAAAATACGATTTAACAGTAGAAGTCATACAGACATCATGTGTTCTGTTGTAATTTGTTTTGTTATGTTTTCTTTTGAGTGGAGAGTTTCTGGACCTGCAAATTCCCAGTGAAGTAACTCCTTTTAATGATGCAGATCAGCTAGTCTTGGGCAGTTTAAAAGACAGATAGATAGATAGATGAATGAATGAATGAATGAGTTGTCAAGGGCATTGAGAAATTAAGAGTCATAATCTCATAACATCTATAAAAGTCAGGATTTGAACCAAGGTCTTCTTGACTCTGGCCATCCTAGTATCTGCTATGTCGCATTGCCTCCAGCCCAAAAAAAGCATTTCAATGAAATTTCTGAATTTTCAAATGTTGATAAGTTTGAACACTATCTTTTTGCACTTACTTTAAGAAAACCTGTCCAGTTATAAACACGTGTATCAATTGAGAATTCCTCTCCAACACATCTAAGCCAATGCTTAGAATGCTACAAAGATGTAAGTAAGAACACTTAAGCAGGCAAAGATTGAAGAAAAGAGACTGACTATCTACTACATGACCAAAGACTTTCTGACACAGATATGGGCACAAAAAGTGAGGCATGCAGTGAAGTAAACTGTGTGTATTATTGCAGGGTAGGAAAACTGAACCTAAAGTTAATTTCTTTCCTGCTACAGAGGCCTTTAATAAAGATTCAACTCATAAAATTTCAACATACCAATAGCCAACCTCCAATAGTTGTTAACCCAGGTGTAGACACATAAGTCTATAATGATCCTGAGGGTCAGGCCATACAAACTATTAGTTTTGGTGTAAGAGCAGAGAAAGAGAATTAAGCCAATTGGACCAGTCATTAAGCCAAACTGAAGATATAGTTACACATATCTCTAGATGGCAACACCTAGAGATTGCCTATGCAAAAAGTGTTTTGCATATAATTGCATATTTTTACTGCTGTATATCTAAATTATTGAACAGGGTGTTCCTAAAGTATGGACACACAGACAAAAATGCATATTTTCAAGAAATGAAATTTTCAACCACTTTTTATTCAATTGGAATATTAACAAATAGCATCTTCAATATGATTTCCATCATTTGTGATGCAAAGGTTGACACGCTTCCCAAGATTCATGTGAAATTGATGTAATAACTCCACATTGCCACCAATTTTCCTGTGTGTCCAGACTTTAGGGACACCCTGTATATTTTGAGTAATTTTTTAATTTTGTTGTCATGTTCATTTGGCTATGTTTTGTGTTGTGTTCGTGCTATAGCTATGTCTATTGTCAATTCTTTTACACTACTAATAAAGTTGTATTTTACATATAGGCCTATTGATTGTTTTATTGTTATAGCTATCTAGCTGTGTTTTCTTAGTTAGCCATGCTTACTGCTTTTGATCGATTGCTGCGGACTATAGGTGTGCATGTACTTTTGAAGTGCACGTGTGTTATATGTCATGTTGTCACTGTAGTATCCTCCCTGGTGATGCTCTGTGTAGTACCATTCTACTGCATGTACTGGTAATGTGCATTTGTTTTATTTCACTATCAGTGGCATTGAGAGTTAGCTACCTAGGACACCAGGAAATCCAACTTTGTTGTTTCTAAAGCACTGAGGCTTGTGTTTACACTGTATACTTTGATAAGTTTTGAATTTGACCCAGCTGATCTTTACAGTTACTGTAAAGAGTTTTGGCCCAGGGGAGGAATGTTACCCCAGTCACAAAGTCAAAATTGGCATGAGACTCTTTTCTCATTGATGGAGATGAAGATGAAGGCCCTGCACTGTGTCAAATGCAGTGTGGAGTTGATGAAAGAGAAAGGGAGGGGGAAGAGAAGAGAAAGTAGAGGGAGTGAAATAGAAACAAAGACACAGAGAGAGAACATTTCATTCTCTTCAGTTATATTCAACTTCTCTTCAACCTTTGAGTCACTTTGGTCCCTATCTAACAGGTTCAGATGGATGAGTCCAACCCCAGTTCAAGTTGCTAAAGGAAAAAAGAATCTGGGAAGATGTGAGAGGAGCTGCAAGTCTCTATCATGTCCCTGTTCTTAGCTTGTTGTACTAAAGACTTTGGGGAACTTCCCCTTGGTTGAGATCAAGACTTTCTCAGGTTAGCTGAGTTTGCTCCCAAGGGGAAAGCTGCTTCACTTTGAATTGTATAGTATATATTCTCCTATGTATACCTTACTTCCATTTTGCAACCAAGTTGGCTAAATGTATTTTCTTTGCTATTCACTATTTGTGTTCATTGTGGAATTGATATTTGTGGGAAAGGGGTCAAGCTTTGTATTTAGAATTTGGAGCTCCCCCTTACCCTTTGCAACACGTGGACTTTACTACATGTGGGTCTCCCTACAATTGGCTTAATTCATTACATGTGACCTATCAAGAGTTAAGTAAAGACATTTTCAGTCTTTATCTTCTCCTTTGATTCCTAATGTCTGAAAATAAGGTTAGCATTCATTGTTTTATCTTGAAGTGAATGAGATCATTTGCATATCTTTTCTTTTTCTTTGTACAAGTGCTGCCTCTACTCAGTGTCAAAACAGACAAATGAAAAGTGGGTATTAAGGCACTCAAACATTTTTGGAGTTAGGCTTAGAAAGTAGCTGAGAGATCATCTTTATCTGACATTCATTTGCAGATGAAGAAACATAAACCCAGAGAAATGGAGTTCTAAAGCATATCATTAGTAGAACCAGCAGAATCAAGACAGGAACATGGATGTTCTTTATGTTTAATGTTTCTTTTTTTCCATTGTGGTATGTCTCATCCCACTATGTCTACACACTTTTAGAATATAGATATCTGGCTGAGTACATATTCTCAGATTTCATCAAGAAGTTTATTGCCTTACATTAAACTCTGTGAAAGACAGGTCCAAATTTCTGTCTTACCTGGAGTTTATCTATTTTAGGATACTTTCTTTGGTCATTGCTCCTTCTCTAGGGTTATTTCCCTACAAATTTTCTCAAGTTCTCCTAAGTAACTCTCCTGAGAAGCCAAAAGCACACTTAGTACCTGGTCTGAAGATCTAGAAAGTAGATGATAAAAAAATTTATAATTATTATAGCTTATAAGTATAATTATATATAATGAATATAAGCATTATCTTATATAGTACTACTATATAATTTAACTATCTATAATTATGTAAAATATTTACATAAAATTATATATAATATAAATATGGCCATAGATATATTACATAAATATTTAATGCACAGTTACATATAAATATGTATTACATAAGCAATGTATGATTAATCATTATAATTTTATATAATTGTACCAATAATGATAGGAATTAATAACAATATTCATATGAACTCAACTAAAAGTTTATCATCAAAGAAGAACCAAATAAATTGGTGGGTCTTTTACATTTATTTACAGAAATTGAATTTAACATAGTGAATCAGGTTTGGGTCATTGATAGAATTTTAGAAAAGATATTCTTAAGGAGTCTTATGTAAAGCAATGTTGGAAACTATACAGCATGTCATCATAAGTCACCAAATTTAGTAACAAGCAGATGCTTAGAAAGAAATGATACATTGCCTACATTTATAAAGGAGCTCACTATTCCTTAAAAACTGACTACAAATTCCAGCACACATACAGTGACAACTAAAATATCTTTGAGAAGTCCAAAAATAAATGACAAACAAACTGTATTGGAAGCACAACATTATTGTTGACAAAGTTGTTACCCACAACTGCCTGGATATAATATTGATCCATAAATATTTAAGAACATTTTCATAGCTGTCCATATTCAGCAGAGTGAAAAGCTTTCAAAAGGGAAATGGAATTAAAAACTTTCAAGATATAAAGACATAATGGAGAAACAAAACAACATGAAAATAGGATAAGACGTATTATTCCCACCATTCTGTCTGCTATTGGAATTGGAAATTGGTACAAAGGTGCTATTGTGTTCAGAAAATTAGATTATACCATAGGACTCTTATTCAGTTACAAAAAAGCAGAATCTCATATATCTGTTCTACAGAATATTTAGTATAAAACAATATTTTTTTTCCTCTCTAAAAAACAATATTTGTTTTATATGACAGCTCTTTCGTAGGGAGAGGGATACTTGGAATAACTATGGATGTAAGAAACAAAAAAATCAATACAATTATTTTGAAAAATAAAATACAACAATAAGAGCAGGATAGTGACATCTACAAGTACTTCTATGTGATTTGCACAAGAAATGATTAGAACTAGATGATGATTATGATAACAATAACATTCACACATAGAGTGTTATGGTTCAGTTTTTCATGTTTATCTCATTTGTATCTTATAGCATCCTTTCTGAGATAAAGAAAAAAAAAACCACTGCAACCATTCCATATATGAGGAAACTGATTCCTGAATGTTAGATGATTTCCCCAAGAACAAACAGCTGCTAAAATCGGTTGCCAAGAGAAACTATCCAAGGTGGTTGAGCAGGAGGAAACATTTTAACCCAACTCCTGAAACTACTTGACAAAAACCTAGAATATGCAGCAGGGGAAAGTGAAAATAGAAGGAATATGCCAGTCATCATCTTAAACCCTAAAATGAAATTTCCCAGGAACATCATAGTCCATATGCAGTGATTCCAAGTCAAAGAAAAAAAAAAATACTACCAAAAAGAAGAAAGAAAAAAATAAAATACTAAGGAACCATACTCAGGTCAAGATCAAGTCAAACTAATAAGCATTTATTACCTACTGTGTACAAAGCATTTTACTAAGAATTAAGGACACAAAGAAAGAATTTTTTAAAAACCCACTATCATCTTACAGACCAGGACCTCACATTCTATTGGGTTATAAACCAGATAAATTACAGAAAGTCTCAGAGGAAAGGAACTAGCATTAAAAAGGATTGGAAAAGGTTTTAGCTGGAGACTCGAAGTAAGACAAGGAAGCCAAGAGACAGAGATGAGGACAGAAGGCATTTCTGGTATGAAGGACAACCAGTGGAAATGACTAAAATTGAGAGATGGAGTATCGTGTTCAAGAAACAGTAACGAGGCCAGTTTCACTGGATTGAAGAGTACGTAGATGGGATTAAGGTGTGAAAAAGTAGGAAAGGTAGGAAGAGAGGAGATTTTGAAGGGCTTTCAAAGCCAAATGGAGGCTTTTATGTTTCATGTTAGAGGTAATAGAGCACCTCTAGAATTGTTCAAATAGGAGAGTGACAAGGTTAGACCTCCAATTTAGGCAGCTCATTTTGTGAACTAACTGGAAGATGGACTGGAGTGGAAACTTGAGGCAAGGAAAGCAGTCACAGGGCTATTTCAGCCCAGCAATGATAAGGGCCTATACTATGGTTGTGGGAAAGGAAAAAAGGCTATTGTAATAGGCAATTAAGAGATTATGGAAAAGAAAACAAGTTGGAGAGAACAGTTTCAACTGAATGATGGGATTAGAAACAAGATGAGTTTTTAGAATCAAGTGAGAGGAAGGGAAATGACAACACAGGATATAGATTGCTTTCTTAAGGAATTTTTGACTCTACCTCTTATTTGTGATGTAGCTTTAGGTCAGTCACTAATTCTATCAGTACTTGTGTACTCTTTAAATGAATGGTTATTTTTAATGTCCCTTCCCTTGAAGTTGTAAAGCTTATGATCATTTTGATAACCATAGCTCTAAATTTCAGCACTTCAAATAGACATTGTGCATGCGGACTAGAATTATTACTTGAATCAACTCAGAGAAGGCAATCAACATAGAGGCTGGGGTCAGGGGTCAGAAATCACATGTTTCAGTTCTTGAAAATTTAACCTTCTGACCTCATCACTCAACAAAGATTATTCTCTTCAAACTTACCAGTGATTACTCAACTGCTTAATCCAATGTCTTTTAATCCCTAAGTTATCACCTTTCTTTGTATCTCTGAAATATTTGAAAATGTTGAGACCTCCCTCTTTCTCCATATCCCCAAACCTTTACATCTTGTGACACCTCTTTATGTTCTTCTACCTATCTTACTGTGTCTTCTATATCTGCCCACTAATTGTAGCCAACCCCAAATATCTGTCTTGGTCCCTTCTCTCTCCATCTCTCTGTCTCTCTTTTTCTATCTCTCTCTCTCCTCAACAGTTCTCATATCAAAATATTATCTCTATGCACATGACTCCCACATACATTTATCCAGCTCTATTCTATCTTCTGACTTCTAGTCCTGCTTTATCAGTCTGTTAGACCTTTTGAAGGGGATGTTTTGTAGACATATCAAACTCAAAATGTCCAAACTACAACATATCCATTATCTGTCTCCCAACTCCAACCCTCTCTTCAATTTCCCTGTTTTTTTTCTAGGGAACACCACCCTTCCAATCATAAGCATTCAGATCTTTAGAGTCCTCCTTGGCTCATTATACAATCTCATCAAATATTTTGCCACATTTTGTTAATTTTCACCTGCTTAACATCTCTCCCATCTATCTCCTTCTCTCTTGTCAGAGGGCTACCACCCTAATACATTCTCTGATGACTTTACCTTAGGTTATTGAAATAGGCTCCTAATTACTCTCCTTGCTACAAGTATTTCCTTTTTCCAGTCTTTCCTTGACACAGTAGGAAAAGGGGTATTACTAAAGAATGTGAGGTATAACTATGCCAATTCACTATTCAATAAACTCTAATAGCTCTCACTTGCCCCTAGAATCAAATGTAAACTCTATTTTGTAATTTGAGGATCTTCACAATTTGCCTAAATTCAACCTTCATTATACAGTACTGTATTCTTATTCATTAACTCTTTGTCCTTTTATTACTGATCATCTTGCTATTTCTCATATAAGATAATCCATCTCCCATCTTTGTGTTTTGGCACAGACTTTCTTTTCCCTCTTATGTACATTGCATTCCTTCAGAACTCCATACCACAGAGTCCCTTTTTTCCTTCAAAGTTTAGCTTAAATGCTACTTTCTCAACAGGCCTTTTATAAACTTTGTATTTTCTAGTATCTCCCTCAAAATAATCACCTAGAATTTATTTTGTACATCTTTTTTTTTACATATCTATTTTGTATATGTATATTTTCTTCCCCAATAGAATGTAAGCTCCTTGAGAGCAGAGTTGGCTTTTCTTTAGTCTATTTCCAGCACCTCACATAGCTCACAGCATATCAAAGATCCTTAATGACTTTTCTTTTAATGATTAATTGGTACTTTAGACATGAGGTAGAAGTAAGAATGAAAAAGCAAGGAAGTACATAATAACATGGGGATAGGTACCAATAGAAAATGCTAGCTGGTTTGTAATGAGAGTGAGAATAAGGTGTTTTTAAGTCCTTGATTTCTGTGCTAGCAAACCCTGTGCCAACTTATAAATTGAATTATCATGCTGCAGTATTAATTACTTTATATAAATACATATATGCCCACTTATATTCATGCATATATGTGTGTGCATGCCTAATATTGTCATATACTGCCATAAAATAGATTTTCCTCTTTACATGACTGATTGATGATATGATTAACCCAGCACATTGTAGGATTAAAAAACTTTGTAGAAATATTAAATGTAAAAGTCAGTCAAATTAATATGACTTTATTTTGGGTACATTTTCACTCATAACACAAAGCTTATAGTTTAATTTGAGGTACCTAAAGGAGATAAGCAGGGAAGAGGGGGCAATGATATTTCTAGATATCTGTTATGAGCAAGGTACAAATACAACTACCATATGTAAGGGGGGGTGTCAGGATACACAGGATCTTCATCTGTCAAAGGTGGTAGTGCAAGTCTTACTGCATTCACTTTACAAATGGAAAAGTCAAGACTCAGCAAGTTAAAATGACTTATCTTTTGTCACACAGCTATCTGATCTCAACCCCAGGATTCCTGATTCTAAGAGTTTGTTCTTTCAATGCTGTTTCTCTGTCTTGCCTTTGTCCTCATCACACTAACAAAATGTAATGTATGCACTTTGACAGTTCAACCCAATTAGTAATGGGTGGCTGTCCCCTTCTATCTGAGGCTGTATTAACAAATAATGCTGGGGGCCAAGTAGGTCATGGGATTTTGATAATTACCCAGTTTAACTCAATAAGTGAAAGGTCAATGTAACAAATTAGTTTTTAAAAAAAAAACAAGCAAACAAAACTATGACTAGCTCTTCTGATTGCCATGTCAGCATTCTCTGTAATACATGGCACTATTTCATAAAAGCCCTAATACATTTTTGAATTCCAGATGTTTCCCACTAGCTTTCATTTATTGTCATAATGTGAAATATGAAAGCAGAAGGTGATTCCCATAGCAGGTAAAAAGGTCTTTGTGAAGTAGGATTGGGAGACTAGAAAATTGTGAAAAAGAATAATAAAAAGTAACCAGCTGTGAGACTAGATACTTCCACCACAGAGAGATTTTCAGTCAAATCAAGGAGACCCCTCCAATAGATACTTGCTGTAGTACTTGTTTATTCTTATACATCCATCTCTTTAAAAGTAAATTCCTTTTTGTTGTTTTTCCATTGGATCAAGGTGTGGGGGGGAGACACATAAAATAGAATTTAATGGTCTCTACAGCTTTTTTTAGTGAGTTTCCAGTTTGAGGCCTTTAAAGAGTTAAAGCATTTTTTCAATGGTAACAGTCAGTAAATAAGATCACTTCTTTAACAATGATAAGAAAGTTTATTTTGAGGCTTGTTGCTACCATTGCCAGTGTGCAACATATCATATGAAGAACCAGAAAAAAAAATGGCAAGATGTCTCTTTCAAAAGAGCCATATTTTTAAAGGTCAGCTTTTAATGTGATTAATAATTTCTTCCTTACATAAGTTAAAATCTGAACATGGTTTAGTGTCATTTTTATGAAATCATTTTAATCAACATTACTTTAATCAGAACATTTGTTGGCGAGGCTGTGAGTAGGAGTAGCAAAGGAAAAAAAATACAAAAAAAAACAGTAAGATAGAAGAGCAAAGCTTAAACAAACATGTAACCTAATTTTCTGGCTCTATTTTTTTCAATATTTATTTGATTTATAAATACTTACAAACATTATGTTCCAATAACCTAATTGAACTTGATGAGAACATTATGGGAGTCAATCATATAAAAAGGTTTGTTATAAAGTAATGATTGATGTCTAGTGGTGGTTTACAGTAACTCCTACATTCATATAGTGCTTTACAATTTGCAGAGTGCCTCCTTTCCATTAACCTTAGGAGATAATAGTAGTAGTAGTATTAGTAGCAACTCACATTTCTTTAGCACCTTATAATTTGAAAAACAAAACTTTATATACATTAACTCGTTTGATCCTCCCAAAAGCCCAGGGAGAATGGTGTTATTATTATAACCATTTTAAAGATAAAGGAAGGGAGATACAGAGAACTTAAGTTATATTGCCATGTTCACACAGATGCTACATGTAAGACAGGATTTGAATTCCAACTTACCTGACTCCAAGTCTTGTGCCCTTATTCATTATGCCTCCTAGTTGCCTGGACAATTATTCTTACCTCCATTTTGCTGACTATGAAGCTGAGACTCAGAGGAGTTAAGATTCCAATTGTCATAGTCTACGTTTGAACCCAGGTCTCCTGATTACAGGTTCAGTTGCCTTGATACCCTTTAATTCTTCTAGAAAAACCTTATAGAAACTAGTATTAATGATTTAAAGTTATATAGAAATGTTGAATGTACAGCTACTGACTCTCTCTCTCTCTCTCTCTTTCTCTGTCTCTCTCTCTCTATCTCTCTCTCTCTCTCTCTCTCTCTCTGTCTAAAAATTTCCCTTGAATTCAATGGATATTTGAATGAAAACTTTTTTTTGAACTTCAGTTCAGAGTTAAGTGCTAAAGTCAGACTTAAATTATTAAACTTGATTGAATTCATAGTGATGGTAATGATAACCAGTGGGGTATAGGAAACAGGACCAAACACAAACAAGATAATGATGTCTTAATTTTTATTTGGTGACCCAATGGCCAGGAAAATGTTTGAAGGTGAAAAAAAACCTTTTAAACTGTTTCTCTTGGTATTAAATATAATCTTGAACAAAACCAAATGTTCAGCAAATATCAGATAAACACACTTTAAGGCAAGCATTCTTAAGTTTTAATCTCATTGCCTAGAGCAAGATTCTCAACACGGAGAAACTGATTCCACTTCAACAGGACATAACTAGTATCACATCTCTTCTGATTTAAGCTTTTACATTTTTCTAACCTAATGGTAAAATTTTAGTAAAAAAAAAGGCACAAAACTAATCACAAAAGAGGGCCTTGATAATAAGGTGTTAAACTCATTGTAAATATTTCAACCATGACAGTTGATCCCTTTGTGAGGTACTAATAAGGCCTTTGGTGGATCAGAAAGGTAAGCAATGCCAACGGGAAAAAAATAATAAGTGAAAGGTCTGGGTGACTAATAACTGTCAATTCATTAAGTCCTTGGGAAAAAAAAAAAGAAAGAAAAATAAATAACTCAAAGGGGAATCCAGCTCCTGATGAGATGTGTAGAAAACTAACAGTGCTGGGAAAAGAGAAGTTGAAAGAAGCCACTTTGTGCTGGAAGAGCAAAAACACAGGAAGAAGTAGTCACCACCAGGGACAGCATCAGAATTCTGTTAGTGAAGTTTTGTGGGTCAATGGGGAACTTTAAGTACTGGGACAGATGCCGGGTAGGCTGTAATCTGTACAGACCCCAAGGCAGTAATCATTTTTCTCCTTTCTGCCCATGAGCTGCTTCTTAGAAATTGACTTTTTTTTTTCTTTTGGGCATGGGAAAGTGCACCTATCTTTTGTTGTTATTCATTGCTTTTTTTCAGTCTTTGTGACCCCACTTGTTTTTCTTGTCAGAGATACTGGAGTGGTTTGCCATTTTCTTCTCCAGCTCGTTTTACAGATGAGGAAGCTGAGGCAAAAATGTGACCTGACTGGCCCAGAGTCTGAGACCAGATTTGAATTCAGGAAGATGAGTCTTCCTGGCTGCAGGCCCAGAACTCTATCCACTGTGCCACTGTTTATCTTAATATCTTTCACATTTATACTTTGTCTTCATAAACAGTGTCAACAACAGACTTTTGCTAGTTTTGTGTATTTATCTGAAATAAAAATGCAATTGAGAAAAGGATGTTCCTAGAGAAGAGAGAAATGGTTTTAATGATAAGTTTTTTTTTTCTTTTGTTTTAGGGGTGGGGAGAAGGATGGTGGAGGAAGGAAGGGAGAGAGAGAAAAGAGGAAAGAGAGGGATGGAGGGAAAGAGGGATGGAGAGAGAAAGAAGGAGGGAGGGGAGAGAGAGAGAAAGAGAGAGAGAGAGAGAATATATGTATATATGCATATGTATGCATTATATATATATATATGTATGTATGTATATATTACAACTTGCAGTGCCAGAGATTTTTTTTTATAATTCTTTATACCTAGAAACCAATATAGGTGATGAGGTAGTAGTAGGATGAGTACAAATAGGAGTGGTTGACAAGCCCTTTTTATCACCCTACCCCCATATTGCTATATATCTAGATAAATCCATCATCCAGGTGGTTTAATATTTCATTAAACAAATATACCTTTTGAGGTATATTGATGCAGCTTTAGTTTTGTTTTTAAAAAATCTGCATTTTTAGGGAAAAGGGTTAAGGTTAAACAATATTTAATAGAAATATTTAATTAATTATTTCTGCTTCTATGTTTTTGAGTGCAGTAAAATTCTACTCAAATACCCCTCTCAGAATGTGGGAATGACCCAGAACTCACTGCAAATATTTTTTAGCAAAGTTTAAGCTCTTCTAAGTCTTACCAAGCTGGAAAGGTTTTGCATTAGATCTTGACCAAAAACTATGTGCCTGTCATCTAAAATATCTAAAAGTAGTTATGTGGCACAGTGGATAGAGTACTTGGCTTTGAGTCAAGAAGATCAAATCTAGTCTCAAACATTTTCTAGCTTTGTGAATCTGGGTCAAGCACTCAACTGCTGTTTACCTCAGTTTCTTTGACTGCAAAACAGGAATAAATATAGCACCTACCTCCTATAGTTGCTCTGAGGATCAAAAGAGATAATATTAGTAATGTCCTTTGCACAGTGCCTGGCATGTAGGGGATTCATAATTGCTCCTTCTTTTGTTGTTTTTTTTTCCTTCATTCCTTTTTTTCCTTCCTTCTTTCCATTGTTCCTTTTTTCCTTTGCTCCTTTCTTCCTTCCTTCCTTTCTTCCTTCCTTCCAATCAACTTACTTACATTCAGTGAGGTTGAATGGTTGACTGCAAAGTGATATGTATGTATAAGTATGCATTTTGTTTTGTTTTTCCCTAAAATAACATATTGAGCTCATCTACTGAGATATAGAGATATGTTGAAGAATATGCAGAATCATAAATGTGTATATTTACATAGTGGAGTAGGTGATATTTTGGATCAAATGTCATTTATAAACATTTAAATCAAGTAAAAAGGTCAAAGGATAAAAAGCACAGATGACTTTTATGTCATCTAGAGGAGTTCGGAAAATGAATAATAGACTATATTCACCTAGTTGGCATCCTTCCCTCATATTTCCCCACTCCCATCCTTCCTCTTTTTCATGAACAAAACCATTTTCCCAAAGCATAAGTCTGTCCAGGTTAAGTTTTTACCCCTATTTAATAAGTTGCAATGGTTCCCTAATACCTCTAAGGGAAAAGAAATCCTTCACTATTTAAAGCTTTCACAACCTGTTCCTTCCTAGATTTGTAGTGTTTTTTGTAGTTCTTCCACTCATACTACATTTCGGCCCTACTATCTGTCACTTACACACTACCCTCTATTTTTGTCTCAATCAACGCGTTTGCACTTGCACTTGCGGTTCTCTATAATTTAAATGCTTTCCCTCCTCATGTCTGCCTCTTGGAATCCCTGGTTTCCTTCAATCCTCAGTTACTTTCTTTAGTTCCTCTAAGTTGCTAATCCCTTCTGCTCCAAGGTTACCTTATATCTTATTTATATGTATCTTGTTTATAGTTATGAGATAATTGTGTGTGAGGAGGCATTTAGAAGGCATATAAGTGGTCAAAGGATGACAAGTCAGGCAGTTTGTTACCCCCAGGTATTCATGTTTATGTGACTCCCTCACCTTTTATTCCCAAGGAAATTCATCACTAGCTGGGGTGTACAGTGGCCTTCGTACCCCAAATGAGGGTTCAGATCATCCTAGTCTTTGCCTTTATATCTGACTATGGTTGTTAGGCAGATTCACAGGGATTATGTGGGTGGGAGGTATTAGGGATAGTCAATCAGCTGGTGATCTGGACTGCAATCTGCTCCTTATAAACCATAAAGACACTGTGATTGGATCAGTTTACTAACCTTACACACCTTTGAAATTTCCTAAGCTGATAGCTTGCTAACTTTGCATACCCAATCCTGACCAAGTCAGCTGGAGCTTCCTGGCACAGAGGTGGGTCAATCAGTGGTGAAACAAGGAGTCACTTTTTTCAGCTAGTGCCTAGCAATGGCTCAATCCTCACAATACCCATAGATGTACATGTTGTCTCCCATTGTAAATTCATTCAGTACAGGGATTTCTCTCTCTCTCTCTCTCTCCCTCTCTCCCTCACTCTCTCTCCCTCTCTCTCTCTCTCTCCCTCTCTCTCTCTCCCCCTCTCTCTCTCTCCCCCTCTCTCTTTCTCCCCCCCCTCTTTGTGTGTGTGTGTGTGTGTGTGTGTGTGTGTGAGCACGCGCACGTGTGCGTGTATCCCTAAAGCCTAGTCCAGTGACTAACATGAAATAGGGGCTTAATAAATGCTTGGTGGATTAAGTTGGATTCATTGCCTGGACACTGTTGACCAGATTAACAGATGCCTGAAGGAAGAGATCTTTTCTGCTTGGTTATGTCCAGGGCAGGAAGCAAGGACTCCTCTAAGTCTCAAGGATGGAGTAGAGAAGTATGGCCTTTATCTTCCTGCCTGAGTCACTGCCACTTGGCCTGAAGGCACGTGATGCTACTATTGCTTCCCTTTCTGTTGTGTCTATTCCTTTTTGCTTTCAGGTAAAGAAGTTTTGAACTAGGCTATGACCTTGTGAGCTCCCGAAGGTCAGAAGATCCAGCTGCCAGAAGTATGACTTTATTAAGATCTTTTTATGTTCTAAGGGTACCAATGGAGTAAAAATTCTGTCTATTATCCTTTACTTTAACAAGCCACATTTCATAGGTATTACTTACATATTTAATCTGCCAGAATAGCATGCTTCATTATTTTCTTCTTTTTGGCTTGGGGGTTTCATGGTACATCAAAATCTAACAGGCTTCTTCAAAGAACCTATGAACAGTAAAAGCTCAAAACATCAAAAAGGATATTTTGTAGTACTTTAGAAAAATATTGGTACAGATGTCTACCCAATGTAAATGCTTCCAAATTTCCTTGCATAATTTACCTCTTTTTTCACAATTTTCTTTTTTTATGATCATAAGCAAAGGGAATGGCAAAAATGTAGGTCCATATGAGTCAGAAGGAATCTCAGCATTTCAGAGGATGTTGGAGTCACAAGTAGGAGTCACAAGAGGAAACCTGAATACATTTAAGTACTTTATTCCCTGTCTTCCTTCACACCTCCTTCAATAGAATGTAAGTTCCTTGAAGGAAGAAAGTGTTGATATTGTTTCTATGGTGTTGCTATATCCCCAGCACTTATTAGGACTTTTAGGTTAATCCAGTTGATCTGGCTTTGAGACAAATCGAAATATTTTACTACTTATCTCTGAGAGTGCTTATCTTTTAGGTTAGATGCTATGTAAAGACCTCTCACTCTAAGTACAGAAAGGGTACTGACTTTTAATGAGTTTGAATTAAGGTCTAAAACCAGACCTAAATGAAAGATTTATACATTGTATAAAAGTAATTAATGGTCATTTTATTAAATTGAATTGAGCTGAATTGAATTCAACTGAATTGTCTATGAAACCTAACCTACATAACCCCTACTAAAAAGCAATGGGGAACACATTTGCTCAAGCTGAACTTTCCTTATGGATATAGCATCTCATATTTAACTAATTCTCCCTCCCCTCCTACTCACACAACACACATGGGCACCCTTCTCTCAAATTTCCTAAAGTGCCCCTCAATTGGTAATTCTTATTGTCCTTGCTCTCTTTTTTTGTTTCCTTTCATTACACTATCAGCGATAAGGTCTAGTATAACCCTGCCCGGGCTATATCCCATTAGTGGTATGGTTGAGTGCTGATGTTTTCCTTGTTTTGTTAACAAACCCACTACTCTTGCTTGTGGGTACCTTAGGTCATTCTCTAACTAGATATGATCTCTGTAAATTCTCCATTCCTTTCATCTTCCTGTGGCTTTCTGCTTCATGTGAATAACTAAAGTCTCACTCCCCAAGATAAAGAGTTCTATTTTTACTCTAAAGCATATATCCTCCTGAATCCCTGAGATAGGGTGTTTATAATAACGCATTCTTAAAATGAAGTTTTTTTTTTCTTGTTCTTGTCCAGTCATTCTCAGTAGAGTCTCATCTTTTTACCCCATTTGGGGTTTTCTTGGCAAAGATACTGGAGTGGTATGCCATTTCCTTCTCCAGCTCATTTTAAAGATGAGGAAACTAAGGCAAGCAGGGTTAAATGAATTGGCCAGGGTCACACAGCTAGTGAGTATCTGAAGCCAGATTTGAACTCAATAGCAAGAGTTTTCTGACTCTAGGACCAGCACTCTATCAACTGTTCCACCTAGCTGCCCACAAAAATATAGTCAGTAAGGTTATTATAAATAACATTAAGGTGACCTTTCTTTTACATTCCGGGAGCCTAAACTAGCCTCTGCTGAGAATTCCCTCACTTTGTCTAGTTATTTTCTTGACTACTGTAACTGGGGATAAATTCTAGAAGTCTCTGTGAATAGGGAAATGTCATAATAATATAAAAATAAATCATGAAGGATGAGTAAAGAGATGTGAGATATGCTTTGCCTTGGACATGTTTCCCTCTAAAGGCAGGGAACATTTATTTGCTTTCTCCTTCCTTTTTCTCTCCTTCCTTTGTCCTTCCAGAGAGGAGAGGGCACTAGCTGGAAAGATACTAGGCTGAACTGGAAAGATACAAGAAAGTTAGAGGAGATTGAAATTGGTAGACTTGGATGAACTGGCAGTTTGAGGTCTTCTAAGTTAGTCCCAATATGTCAGGCTTTGGCAATCTTATAGCATGGTCAGCTACATACCAGCCACTCCCAGGGCCCTGTGCAAAATTTCAAAGTAGGCCAAGTTCCCTCTCTACCCCTCTCATTTCTTCCCTCCACTCTTCTGTTTTCTACTCAGAATCCTGTGCTGTGCACTATTACTGGCTCAGGCCTGCCCTTGTTCAAAAGAAACTTTTGTCCTCTTCATCTTTTCTAAGTCACTGTCTACCCATCACTGCCACTTTGTAAATAGTTAGAAGTTAATCTAGTTTAAGCAATGGACATTGCTAAGTCAATGACCAATAGATTTAACCTTCCTGAATAGGTATTCACAAATAGGAGCAGTCCAAATAAATTCCAACAAAATTTATTTAGAGATAGTGTTGCCTAATGGATAAAATGCTCAGTTTCCTTAAGAAGTTTTAATCCTACCATTTGACATTAGCTACATAACCATAGGATATTCTCTTAAATTGTCTTAGCCACAGTTTTCTCTTTTATCAACTAGGAATTATACATGATTGATACATATAAGCACCTTTCAAAATTAAAGTACCACAATATAAATGTTTATCATCATTATGATTGAATATGTATAGGTGAATTTTTTGAGCAAGGCATCTTCAGATGTTCTTTACATAATCCTGATGTCTGCTTATCTCTATCCTAGCTTAATCTCCTGGGGGGAGGAGGAGAGAGGAGAGATAAGGGGAGATTGGATATGAAAACATAAGATGTAGGTCCATATTCTGGGTAAAAATTGCTTAACCTTTCTGACCTTCAGTTTCCTTATTGGGAAAATGTAGGTTTTGATTTTTAAAATAAATTTTATGCAGAATTCTAACATTATGAGGAGCTATACATAATTCATATCATTTGATCTTTATAATAATCCTGTGAGTTAGGTACTATAGATATTTTTATTCACATTTTATGGAAGAAGTAATAGCCTTAGAGTGGTTAAGCAACATGTCTATGGTCACACAGCTATTAAGTTTCAGAGGCAAGATTAGAATGTAGGTTTCTTTGGACACCAGAGGCAACGCTCTTTCCAGGACACCATCCTGTCTCTCTCTTAAAAGAAAAGATCTCTAATATTATTTCGAGTTCCAAATCTGATGATTATATTATTAAGTAGGTATGAAAGGGGTCAAAACTTATAGGGCCAGCATTTGCAGAATACTACAACATTATAGATTCTCTGTTCAAACCTTATTCTACAAATAATGACATTGAAGACCAGAAATATTAAACAAAATCAAATGTCCCATGGCTAATTGAATAGTTAGAACTAGAACCCATGACTTCTGATTCCTGATATAATACTTTTCTCATTGTCACATCTATATAAATGGATACAGAATAGAAGTAGATTGGGAATGGAGTGGGATGTTACATACTTTGATTTAAATTCTGACAGCCACTTACTACGTGTGACCTTGGAGAAGTTACTCAACTTCTTTGGACATTAAGATACTCACTTGTAAAATGAGGGTCTGAGTTTGGGTCTAAGGTACATTATACCTCTATATTGATGCTCCTATGATGCCTTGTCTTTAAACAAATTATTTTTCTGGGTCTCAGTTTCCCCATCTGTAAAATAAGGTAACTGATAAAATTAGGAAATAAATGTTCCTTATAACTCCAAACCAATGATTCTATGATATAGGAATATCTTTGCAAATAGGTCTAGGTTTTCATAGGCTGAGTTAAAAACAAATGAACAAAAAATCCAACTATGTCATCACCGAGAGAGAAAGAAAGAAGGTACATTCACACAGGTTCAAAATCTCAAGTGATGAATATTGGAATTTAGGAGGTGTTCAGTCTTATTCCAGAAAGGAAGCAAAGATTGGAATGTGGAAGCTAAGAATGGAAGGAGGTGAAGGTAAAAGTCCTAGGGAGAGCAGGGGCCTCCAGCCTAGAAAGGAAATTCTGCATTTATTTCAATTAAGTCAGGATAATCTGAGATGTGATTCGTGACATAAGACACCAAGTATCACCAGAAGAATAGTATATAAATATTATAAAGCTATAAGGGCACATTCTAAATCTTAATCTACAAATTAATCCTTTTAAATGTGATATTAGGTCTATCTCATCTAATCTATCGATCTAATTGATCATATAGCATGAATAAGAGAAGGACTAGTTGTGCTGCTGGTTGCATATTCAGCCTTGTGAATAACAGGATTGCACTTCTAAAATACAAACTCTGTGGACAATTTATGCAAGTGAATTATAGATTAAAAAAAATCACCTTGTGGTTATATTCAAATTGGTATGCAAATATAAAATGTTCATATTCAAAAGCAATAATCGCAGGCTTAATATTATGAACCATGATTTTTAAGAAACTTGGCTTTAAGTTCAATAGGGCAAGTTATAAAAGCAGTGAGCCATAAGACAACGCACTGAAAGAGAAAGATATTAAGAGATGCTGTAGAAAGGAACCCTGTAATCAGTCACAAAATAGAAAGTTGATGAAGTGGTCAAGCTTTTCAGAACCATAGGAGGTTCAAGAAAAAGACCCAGTCTTAGATCTTTCTATAACCCTCATGGCATTATTTTTTTTAATAATATCCTTGAAGGAGACCATAAGGTAGAAATTAAATGGATTGCCCTAGTTTATAACACACAGGCATATACACTCACACACCATAAGGCGGTGTATACTCATAAAGAAACTGACTAAATTCCATTTAAAAGTACTGAACTTAGTAAAACAATCTGTTCCATCTCTCTGCATGTCAACAAATAATTGGTAGGACATAATTTTCACTTTTCAGTTGAACCGATTGATCTGATGCTCTATTGGCAAACCAAAGTGTTTTCTACTCATCATACAGAACATGAGGACATAGAAAGACCCTCTCACTCTATTAACTCTACTACATATTGATATTGTTTGACTAAGGTCAAATCTATAATGAAATTAGACCTAATTAATGTTTTTAATGGTAAAGGTAGGTGCAAATCTGTGAGTTCATTGTGTGGGTGTGTTTGGGGATTGGGTGGACATGGATTGTGTGGTTATTCTTTCCACTGCCTCAGACCAGTAACTCTCACCTTTATAGGTCTTAGAGAGTTGTGGAAGGTACTCAGATGGTTAAGTGATTTCTCTAAGATGACACAGTGTGTGTAAGAAGCAGGATTTAAACTCAGCCTCCCTGACTCCAAGGCCAACTCTTTATCCATTAGGAACTGAGGCGAACAGAGTAAAATTACTTGTCCAGGATCACACAGCTACTAAGCGTCTGAGGCTAGATTTGAACTCATGAAGATGAGTCTTCCCAATTGCAAGACCAGTGCTCTATCCATTGTGCCACCTAGCTGCCCTACTAGAAAACTATGGCTGCTCAGTTTGAAAAAAATATATTTCTGTGTCCCTGTAATTTATATGGATCATGTCAAGAGTTCAAAACAAATTCATCCCATCCTCTTAGATTAGAATGATTGAAAAGAAATTATTTAGGTATTTAATAATTTATATAAAATTAGATAAATATCTAATAACAGCAAATGCTTTCATCAGAGAAACCTCATGTGTTATTTAAAATATTATGTCTGTTTTCCATGTGAGAAAACTGAAATTCAAGTAATGTTCAATGGGCCAATAAGTAACTGATCCAGGCTTCCAATCCAACAATCATTCTGTTATGTTATGCTGCCTCATTTCCATTCACAAAACACCATCCAAATGACATTCCCACAAATCAAAGGATGTTGATTTAATATCAAGAGAATAAATAGACATAGCCTCCTATTAAGTGAGTAGTTTGTTTTTCCCTTTGAAGCATAGTCCCAATGAACTGAAAGATTCTAGGATGTGTGGCCCCATTCTGTTGTTTTGAAGAAAAGTATAATGCCGATATGAAAATGATTTTATTAAATATATTATTTTAATAAATATAGGGAAATACATACCTTTTGCAATTACTAATAATGAAATGAAGATGAAAAATTAAGAGAACTAAGTCTTAAATAATAGCATTAAGCTAAACCAATTCTCTTCCTTGCATCTACACTTCTTTTCTTACTACCCAATGGGTTAATGGTTTTAATTGATTGACAGATGTGGCAAACCGCAACAGGAGCAGTTCTTTGTAAAAGGAATTGATGGCTATGTAATTGCATTGATCAAGCTTAAGCATCCTTCAGTGCCCAGCAATTAACCATAGGCACCTGCAGTGGCTCTCACACTCAACACCTTACTCAAAGACTAACAAAGTGGGACGACAAACTGCAATATTTCTTTCAATAAAGATTTCTCAGCCTTGAAAATGTTTCTAATCTAAATGATTTAATTAAAAATGGTTTCAATTGAGACATTTGTGTTGAGTGCTTCATAGTCTACAGACTAACTCCCCCTCAGAAAACTGCAAATAGTTTCACTTTTCATGTAAGGTAAATTTAATCCATTATTCAAAGTATGAAAAACTCAAATTAAGAGAGTGTTCTAGCTTATTTTTTGGTAATAGTACAAAAGAGTGTGATGTTCATTGCATGTTAGTTGAATATATTTGTTTTCTTACTTTTTATCTAGATAGATGCTGGCAATATCCAATAAGCCTCCCTGTTCTCCAACCTTCCCATTTAAGATCTTCTGTTCAACAACATCAGTTACTGTAGCATTAATCTGAATTACTGTACTTTAAAGAAGATTTAGCAGCTAAGGTTTTAAAGAACAAAAGGAGAGGGAATATTAAGGAGCACTTACAAATAAAATAAGATTTTTCATCTAAATTAAAATAGCATTTCCCTTAATCTCTAGTTCAGAAATGATGTTATATCAAACTACCAGTGTATAAATAGGATTTTCAGGTCTGTGTGCAATTTTTTAATACATAAAAAATTATATGAAAGTCCCATGACACATATTTGGGGAGAAATAATTATTCAATATACCCTAGCTTTGTTATTTTATTTTCATGGGGAGGCAGCAGGCAAAGAAGACAGAGGACAAGGCTTGTTGTATATGTGTCAGACTGTAAACTCCTTGAGGGCAGGGACAGTCTTTGAATCGTTAGAGCTAAGCACAGAGCCTGGCACATAGAAGGCCCTTAATAAATGCTTGTGGACTGATTTTTAACTGATATAAGACCCCAGGGAAGGGTAAGTCTTAACCTCTTAGTGCCAACCTACAACTGTAGAGTGGTTTTCCTCATCTGAGAATTCCCTGTATCCTATGTACAGTTCGTGGTATAGCCAATAGGTTTATAAACAGGAAGACCTAAGACCAGATAGAACCTCAGCCACTTGCTGAGGTGATCCTGAGCAAGTTACTTACCCTTTGTTTATCTTAGTTTCCTCAACTATAAAAATGTATATAATCATGTACCTCACAGGGTTGTTGAAAGTCAAATGAAATAATGTTTGTAAAAGAAAAAAAAGTGCTTAATACAGTACCTGGCACAGAGTAGGCAGCATACAAATGCTTAACTCCTCCTTCCCCAATGTAATCAGAGGTTCATTCTTTTATCCTTGTATTTTTATGAGCTTTCACAAAATTGAGACTTTTCTCAGAAGAAAAGTAGTCTACAAAAGTCATATTTATATACATATGAATACAAAAGTCTCACTACAATCATTTAATTAAACTGAATTAATGCTGCATTCTTTTTGAATACCTTTTCCCTACTCTGGATATCTATTCCCTCTTATGACAAAATGTGTGTGTGTGTGTGTGTGTGTGTGTGTGTGCATGTCTGTATCTGTGTCTGTGTCTGTGTGTGTGAGACAGGTATTCAATATTACAATCTAAGCTACCTAAGCTACCACTTTGTCCTGAGTAAGACCTGGTCTATTATAGGAAGTATTAATAAATAGGATTGTGAGTGTTATAATTTATAGGCAGAAATTTGTCCAAACTGTGTGAACCATTTATATTCTAAGTTAAGGTAAGCAGAATAAATGGACACATTAAAAAATAATAAAATAACACTGTTCTATTGCTTTGACAGGTATAAAACATCCAAATCCTAAGTATCTCACTTTGACCTTTGAAACAAGTTCATTTTTTGTTTATTCATTATTTTGCTTATATCTGTTAATCACTTTAGGCTTTACTTAATGATTGAATTGCTAATATGCCCTTTTCCCAAAGGTGTTGGTGGTGATTTTATGAGTACCTACTGTGCCTTCAGTCCCAGGGATTTGTAGGAATGGAGAGTGTGGCCTAGGTGGAGCTAGAGCAGGACTAGAGTATGATTTATCAGGAAAGGATAGAAGAGAAAGGAATCATTAAAGGAATAATTAAAGAGAGTTGAAGATTGGAAAAGGAATGGCCAAAGAGACCTCTTACCAGGGAAAGACTTAAACTGAATTAAAAACAAAAAAACATAGTCATTTGTTACATGCTATGCATTTGGAAATGCAAAAAGAAAAGCAAGAATATTTTCTCAAAGAGAAAATTATTAGAGACGATGATTAGAAGAAAGTTGAGATACAGGGGTAGCAGCCAGAACACAGTACTGCCTGAGTAGGTAGAGTTTAGGACAAGCATGGTTAGTGATAAGACGCAAAGGATCAAACTGGTAAGATGAGAAAGAGATTGTACTATCATTGAGAATTTGGAATGGTGAGTTAAGGAGCCACATAAAGCAGAAATTGAGGCTCAGTTCTGAAACAGTGAAGATTGTTCCTACAAGGACTAGTTCCTCTCATGCAGGTCTACTGACATGGGCCACATTTTCATAGGCAAGGGCAGAGCTTCCCTGGGAAGTTCTACTTCTGGGTATTTGAACCAAATCATAAGCAATTTGCAGTACAGTGGAAAAATCACTCAATTTAAAGTAGAAAAGGGAGCACAGGGTCTGTATACCAGGACTGTCAATTATTGTGTGATCTATAGCAAGCATTTCATTTTTTCTGGTCTCAATTTCTTCTGTAAAATTAGGGGATTGAGTTAAATATTACTTAAGATGCCCCAAATCTATGTCACTAAGATTGCCATTTAGTAATAAGGAACTATTTGATTTTAGATAATACAATAATATATAGTAAATAATATGAATTTGTAGTTGAACCACTCACTATATATCTATATCACCGGTATTCAGCAGCAATGGACCTGAGGGAGCATGGGGGTGGGGGTGGGGAATGAATTGTGGGAGTGACTCAGTGTGGGAGACAAAGGCAAAGATTTCTTTCCCTTTTCTATCCAAGTTGCATTGATTTTATTCATGTAAAATATTTTTATATAATTGAAAATGTTTGTTTTATCTTTTATTATCATTTTATCTTTAATTAAAATTATCCCTCAGTTATAATTTTGTGATACATCTCTTTAAATGTTCCTTTTTATTTCTTAATTTAGATTGGAGAGCAATGTGCAGTTTACATGGTATGATGTTGGTCTAAACCTATTTTTTTCCAAATTTATTTTGCAATTTTTCTAGTAGCTTTTTTGTTAAATAGGGAACCTTTATTACAGGTATTGTTTTCTTTGACTTACAAAACACTGTGCTACCATATTGAATTGCCCCATTACTTAGTCTCTTTATTGTTGTTATTAATTTTTTTTTTAACCATAGGGTAAAGCAAGGAAAAAGAGAAAGTCAAATATGGAGTAGAGTTCGTAGCTGAATTGGTTAATTGGTTAATTGGTGTGAATGCAGGGAAATGAGAGCACACTAAGGTTGATAGACTGGAAAAGGAAAAAAAAAGCTCATGGGCAAAGATCAATGGGAATCATAAGCAGGAATGACTATCTTGAATTGTCTTAGTAAAAATTTCATCCTCCAAAAGATGGAAGAGTGAAGTAGAGGAACTTATGAATCTGATTCTGGCCAACAGAGAAGAAACTGCTTAGTGGGATAGAAATGATGACAATTCTGGCTGAAAATTACCATTCATCTTTAAATATTTTCATATTTTTGGGGGAGCTAGGTGGCACAGTGATTTGAGCACCAGCCCTGGAGTCAAGAGGACCTGAGTTCAAATCCGATCTTAGACACTTGATACATTTACTAGCTATGTGACTTTGGGGAAGTCACAACCACAATTGCCCTGCCTTACCCCCTCAACAACAACAAAAAAATTCATATTTATAACACTACCACATAGTGTAGTGCTCTGGAAATATGAGTAGTTCAACAACTATTTGATGATCTGAACTCCAGACAGTTCTATATCATGAAAAGATGTGGGGTCAGTGTGAGCCAAGGACAGGTTAGAGGATAATTCCTCATAGTCCTTGAGGTTCCTATAGTTTGATTCTTCCCCTATGAATAGTAAACTAGTGACTGAGAGTTTGGCAAAGCATTGAAGTGCTGAGAACTCTAGTCTGATGAAATTTGGCTGGAGACAGCATAGCTACTTGAGCATATGTGTTTATGGTTCTACTTGTGATAATGTACCTGCATATTATGCACATATGTACACACTAACAGGCAAAACTAGAAAGAATATCTATATGTATAGCTATATCAATATACATTTCCATATCTAATCTATATCTACCTCTACCCCTACCTTTATAGCCATGCCTGTATCTATATCATCTCTGTCTCTATACCTGTCAACTTTCATCTATATCATCTATTTATGTATGTGTATATCTACATCTCTATAATCTATATTTATCTCTTCACATAATGCCACACATTTATGATTAGGAAGGTGTCCCTCCTTTCCTACATGCCTTTTTTTGAACTGAGCCATTAGAATGGTCAATGTATCAAACCAAAGATGAATTAAAATATCAAAGTGGCATAAAGTACTATGATCTCACCCAGATGGCATTTGAAATCTTAAATTTCAGTGAAAAGACAAGTGTTTAACAAGATGGTGAATTAGCTGAACAATAAATCTTTTTTGTGACAGTTATTGTAGACAGAATGGCAAATGGTATCTCTTTTTCAATTATAAGGTTTTAACACAATGGTTTGCTTTCTTGCTACATAAAATAATCTACTCAACCACAGAAGACTAGAGTTGAGAGAACAAATCTGTAAGCTTATATAAGATATAATTCCCTACTGCTTGTATACTGGTGATAGTAAACAGCTATAGTAAGCTACATGCATCTGTAGCAACAATCTGCTAGCAGCTGCTGTGGGGGTGTAAGATCCACCAACAACCAGCACCCAGAAAGCTGCCAACACAGGTTCTTTGATCTGCTTTACTAAGGAAAGTAACTTTAAGGAGTTAACAATCTCAGTTTAATCAAATATACAAATATCATTCACAGTTCAGGAGGAAAAGATCAGCCCCCAGAACTTCAAGGCAAATACAAACAGAAATTACAAACATCACCAGACAGACCTTGTCTGATTCAAATCACAATACATAGTTACCAGTGCCAACTTCTGGGTTGCAAAGCTTGGGGGGCAGTTTGCAGCTTGCCCAGAGTCTCAACACTCCTTACATGAGTGAGCCCCAAAAGTCAAATGCCAAGCTGTCCTCAATTATATCCTGTTCAGAGCCCTCAGGGCTCTGGCCTCAACCAGGCTGGGTGTGGGATAGCTCCCCATCCCCAGGATTACATCCTATACAAATCAAGGATTCCCAATTGTCTCTGTGTTGAGAAATAACCAAGACAAAAAGATCCCACTTTATCTGCCCCATTCAAAGTCCAGAATCATTAAAGGCACTTAAGAAGAAAAGCAAAAAGTCCCACCTTAATTACTATTACAGCATCTTAAGCATAGATGTAAATGTGAGAGAGAGTATGCTGTGTGGTGTGAAGAACACTGGACACATAAAAACCGGCATTGAGTCACAGTTCTGCCATTTTTTTCTGTGACCTCAGATAAATCATCACAGCACAGATGGAAGAGGAAGGAATTTAGACTCATGAGGTGAAACTTCAGATCCTAATTCTGCCACATACTGCAGGTGTGATCCCAAGATCAAGTCATTCAGCTGTTTTGGGCCTCAGTTTCTGTTAAAATGGGAGGGTGGGACCAATTGATCTCTTCGATTCTCTTCCAACCCCCTAATCCTATACATCCTATGATTCACAAGTCACTTAACCTTTCTGAACTTCATTTATCATAGTCTCTAAATAGAGATGGTATTCTTTACACTACTACAAAGGGGGCTTTTGTAAAAATTCCTCATAGATAACATTCCACATCCCAACATTATGTCTTTTGTGCAGGCTGTCCTCTTTCCTAGAATACACCATCATCTCATCACCATTTCTTAAAATAGCCAGCTACCTTAAAATCCAAATCAATATCTTTCCTGATTCTTCTAGTTGTTAGTACTCCCTGAAATGAGACACAAACATACACACATATGTATATATGTTATTACAAATATAACCTTGTTACTAAGTACCTACAGATAATTTCATATATAAAGCATGTAATTACACATAAACATGTATACATATATGCATAAATACCCCCATATATATTTAGTATTACATAGTACACAAACAATATGTGTATAAGTATATACCATACTCCATTCCCCCTCTCCTCCATTCCACTCTAGCACCCAATTAAGCTGCTTTAAGACAAGGAACTATTTAGTTTTATTTTTTTTATCCTTAGGATCTAGAAGAATTCTTAAAATATAATAGCTGTTCAATAAATGTTTGTGGATTAATTAACTGAGAAAATTCTATGTAAACCCTAAAGCATGATTTCAATATCCGATTTTCTCAAAAATCCATGCTAAAAAAGACATGAAATTTAGCTAAAATGTATTATCTAAATTGTGTCTTCTAGTTGGACTTTTGAATGTTAGGATAATAAAAGCATATTTATAATCATAATTTTAATTGTTGAATTATGATATGAATTATTTTACATGGTTGTATTTATAAAATGTATGGGCGTTTTTCAGTTCAAGAAGATTTATTTCGTTTAGCATTTTCATTTGGATTAAATTTTATTTCATTGATGAACTATTAAAATATATGTCTAATGTCACTAATTGATTTCATGAAGTCTCGAGAGCAATAGTAAATGGGCAGGATTTATATATTTTAGAAAAGGAAAACAACGCAACTGAAATTGAGAAAATAGCACCACTGAAAAAAAGCCATGCTATTTAGCCACCTCAGTAATAAGTCAGTAACTAATTAATACAAAAAAATGAAAAGAGTCAGATCATCTCTCATTTCTTACAAATGAAAGGTCATTCCCATTCCTGGATCTTTGGAGAGTTGTGTGAACCACCACACTTAATGCCAGCACTGAAGAGTAGTTGAGACTGCATGCAGGATAGATATATCTTCAGACTGTGTCAAGCCATCCAAATGTGCCCCTTTATTGAGCATGGTATTTGCTATCTCCATCATCCTAATTGTCCTCTCCTTAATCTGCTTTCAAATGCTCATGCAGTTCTCTTGCTCTTAAAAACAAAATTAAAACTAGGAAGAGTTTTGTGGATTATTTTAAAAACTGAAGAAAATATTCTTTGACCTTTTGCTTCTTTCTTCCACTTATTAGCTGCTTCTCACTAAAAATATTTTGATTTCCCAGACAAATCTCTTTATAAGTAGTTTAGATCCATGACTCTGATACCTCTATTTCTTTACTATCTGTTTCCTCCATAATGCATTGCAATCTGCTTTCTTTCCCCATTATCCCAAGTGAAAATTCATCTAAGGTCACTTACTGACATCTTGCTATCCAAACACTTTTTTCTAATAAATTTCTAGCAACTACAGGGAAATCAGCAAATTTACAAATTCCCTTTATAATAAGGTCACCCAAGAAAGGGTCCGTAGACTCTTTGACAGCAGGACCAATTTACTCTATTTTTTTTCTTAATGCCAACCACAAATTGTCTAATCTTAAGGTGGGAGTTGTGGGGGTAGATTGGGAGTACTGAGTTAAGGTCTTTACTGTTAATCAGTTAGTTGTGTGAACTTGGGCAAGTCATAAGTCTATAAAATGAGGATTTAGACTTGATCTCTAAAGTTCCTTCCAGAGATAAAAACTATTCCAGTCATAATACATTGAAGTTACACATAGTGATTCTTCTTGTCAATTATCTAGCCCAGCTACAGAATTGTAATCACACATAACAGCTACTCCAAATAATAAGCTGAGCCGTAAATAACATGCATAACCCTACCATGCACTCAAACAATCATGCTTCATCACTTCTGCTTTTCCTAGTCGAACTCCCAGAAAAGCTATCTGTACTCACTGCATTATTTGCTCTCCTTTCATTCACTTCTTAACCCCTTGATAGATGCCTTCTCTGAATGAACTTAACTGAAACTGCTTTCACCATGATTACCAATGATTTTTTAATTGTCAAATGAATGGCCTCTTCTCAGTCCTTGTCCTGCTTGATCTCTTTGCAGCATTTGATGTTGTTGACCACTAGAGGATATTTTCTCCTCCCTAGGTCTCAGTTCTCTTGGATATCAGGTCACTCTTTTTTACTCCCTTTTTTTTCTGGACTGTCTTTGCGCATCTCCTAGAGCTCTGTTCTGGGAATACACATATGTGTATATGTGTGTATAGTGTATTTTATATAGTATGCTATGTACATATTATGCATGTATATTTTATATTATATACTATATAGTGTACCTATAATAGTATGTATGCATATACATATAAACACAAACACTCTCTCTGATCTTAGCTGTTGTGAGTTCGATAATAATTTCTATGAAGCTTGCTCCCTTTTCTATGTATCCAGCCAAAGTTTATTTCATGATCTCTAGTCTTTCATTTCCAGCTGCCTATTTCATTTGTAGGTCTATGTAAACATTATAAACTCAACTTGTTCTAGAGATTGTCTTTGCCCATGCCAAATCAGCACTTTTTTCCTAACTTCCTTATTTACATTATGTTCAAGGCACTACCATTCTTCTAGTCACCCTAGGTTTTGACCTCAAAGTCATCTTTGAGTAATCCTTTTTGACCACCCCACCTCCATATCCAATATGGCCAAGTCTTATTGAGCCTATGTCTACATCTCTCACATAGATCCTCTTCTCTCCACTCATGTGCCCACTGTCCTAATTCAGGACCTAATCACCTCTAATGCAATAACTTCTAAATTGTCTCCCTGCCTCAAGTTTCTCCTAGCTCCTAATTTATGCTCCATACATATGCCAAATTAATATTCTTAAAGCACAGTTTGGATCATGACACTTCCCCATTTAAGAAAATTTACTGGTTTCCATTTGCCCCTAGGGTAAAATACAAAATCCTCTGTAGTATATTATAGTCCTTCCCAATCTGGACCCATCCTACCATTCCAGGATTACCATACCCTTCATCATGAAAACTATATTTCCCCCCCAAATGGTCTCCATGATATTCCATCTCATAGCCATATGCTTTCGCACAGATTTTCCTTCATGCATAGGATACTCTGACTCCTTACCTCTGGATTATAGATTTTTCTGCTTTTCTTAAAAGCTCAAATCATGTAACTTCTATAATTCCTTTTCTGATCCTTTAGTTTCTAGTGTCCTACTTAGGACCCATATACTTCATAAGGACTCATCTGTGTTCATGTTGCATCCCTTTAACAGAATGGAAGCCCCTTGAAAGAAGGGTCTCTTTCATATTGGATTTTGTATCCCCAACACCTGCTATAGCGCCTGGTATATAAGGGATATATTGGAAATGCCCATCCAATGAATGAGTAAATTTACTTCAATTTTTTCTGAAGTCCACTTCTCCCTTAGGAATCTCAGACTATATACCTTTTGTCTCTACAGAAAAGGTAAAATTGACAGCTGATCTCATGCCAGCAATTGGTAAAATTTAAATATAATAGGACAGAATTTATTAACCTAACAGAAAATGAAATGACTAATAACCAAACCTATAAAAATTCCAATAACTTTTTTTTTACTTCTCTCAGGTATATATTCAGCTCTCAAAATTTATAGTACAATGCTAAGATGGTACCTCCCTGAAAGGAGAAAATCTTGAAGAATTTCATAGTCTACAAAGCTCACAGTACTAGCAAAGGATAAGGTCCAGTTTTGCTGCCCTAGGTGATGACCCAACAATGATGCTCTGAGGCTGCTGCTCCTGCTTGAGTCTCAGAATTCTTCTACTTGGTCCAAAATGTCAGTGTTATACAGGAGCTCCTTCTCGATGCCCAAGATGCGTAACTGTGTGAGGCTTCTTATCCTGGTACTCACCTGTAATTCCGCCACTGCTATCATTCCATAGGTGCAAGTTATTATATATGCAGATCCCTTCCTGACCCTAGAAATCCTTGACTTTGTTCCAGTGCTTCTGTCTGCAACCCTCTATGCCCATATATGTGTATGTATATGTGTATAAACATGAATGCTCTGCATATATCTTGATGTAGGCATGTACATGTTTATGGTTTTATTTTACTTTCTAAGCATTTTAATGGTTTAATATAATATTTGAGCCATAAGGATTCTTATATATTACCATTTATAAAGTCATTCATTTGGATTTTAAAACTCTTGACAACCTGGCCCATTCTTACTTTTCCAGTCTTCTTGTATTTCCCTCCAATGCACTCTAGGATCCAGTCATTTATTTATTGTTCTTTGCATTCAACCTGCCATCTCCCATATCTATGACTTAGTAGGGGCTGTTTCCCATGCCTGGAACGCTCTTCCTCTTCACCTTCACCTCTTAGACTCTCTCATTTCTTTCTACAGTAATCTTAAACTCCTGGTTCTGTAACCTAACTCCTAGAGCTATTCTTTCCAAAGTTACCTTCAACCTACTCTGTGTGTATCTTGTATGTAGCTAGTTATCTATATGTTTATAATGTAAACTTCTAGGGGCAGGGATTGTTTTGGCCTATCTTTAGTGCTTAATACAGTGCCTGGCATTTTCAAGAAATGTGTATAGATGGATTAATCCCATCATAGAATCACAAAATCTCAGAACTCAAATGCTCCCATTTAGTTCAATCTGTATTTGAAAAAAAAAATGCCTACTACCAATTATCTGAAAAGAGGTTATTGAGTCTTTTGCTTGAAGACCTCCAGTTCAAGGAAAACCATTAGTATCTGAGAGAGTCAATTCTACTTTTTCTCCCCTTACATCAAACCTAAATCTGATTCTTTATACCATATACCCATTACTTCTATTTCTCTCTTCTTCTGAAAAAATTTTTATCTTCACATGACCACCACCTTTGAAATACTTGATGACAGCTATCATTCTCCCCCTCCCCAAGTCTTCTTTTCTTCATTTTAAATAGCTCCAGTTTCTTCAACTAGCCCTCATGGTATGATCTCAGGGCTACCCTTCCTTCTCGGCACCCTCTGGACTAATCTACATCCTAATCCACATTCCATTCTAGCAGTTTTCACTAATTAGAATACAAGCTTCTTGAGAACAGGAACTTTCAAACTTTTGTATTTGTATCCTTAACATTTATCTTAGTGCTTGGCATATAAATGCTTAATAAATGGTTCTTTAATTCTGGAGCTTTTCAATGGTCTTGAAAAAGGACCCCTAGCTGAATACAATTTATAGATTTGTTTTATGGCTGAGGTCATGCATGTTCACAGTAGTTCAATTACTTGTTCATGATGGTATGGTAAGTAATTGGAAGAGCAGAGGATAGAACATAAATGTCCTAACTCCTAGCCAAAGGCTTTTTTCTCCACTATGTTACCATTTTGTATAATCTTTTATACCTCAGCCTCAGATCAGAACTTTCCTTAAGCTTAGACAAGAAATCTAGGGTCCTCATATTTTAGTATTATAAATTGAATACATTGGTTTTTATAATTGTAGAATGAGCTACAACAGGATTTTTTCTTCCATTCTGTGACTGTTAGCCAGGATTCAGTAGTTATTGTACCCCAAGTGTTCCCTGTTAACAAATCCTCCTTCTCCTATGTTTTTGTAAAACCTGCACTCTTTGTCACCATCTGGTGTTCTCTGACATTGCCCTCCCAACAACAGATTTTCTGAATAATGATAGGAGGTGAATAGATGCACCATGCCCTCAGCATGTAGGCAAATAAATTGCATCAGGCCAGCCTTGGTATGTTTAGCAATTTTCATCATTCATGGGGTGGCAGTTAAAAAATAAGCTAATCAGATAGATATTTAATGAAGATGCTTTAATGACCTAAATCATCATATGAACCTCGTATGTAATGACTTTTTTTTGTTCATTAAAACCTAAACTATTGTGTTTATACCCAGCACAAAGGCAGAGATATTTAGCACAGGTTTCACCTCCTATAGGAATCTTCTTTCTAATTCCTTCAGTATTTAGTGTCTGTAACTCCCTAAATCAGTGGCATTTACTTATTTGTTTATATACTTTCATTCTAAGTTGAATGTAAACTTCCTGAGAGCAATGACTAGTTTTCATTTTTCTCTGAATGTTCAGCACCAAGCTGAGTATTATACATTACAGCAAATAGTCAATAAACATTTATTTAAATTAAATCAAGTTAATAAGCATTTATTATGTGCTTAATATGTGCCAGGCACTGTGTTAAGCACTGGGAATACAAATAGAAGCATAAAGATCGTTCTTACCTTCAGGAGCTTAAATTCTAACGGGGAGATGACAACATAGAAATAGAAGCTTGAAAGGGAGTCCTTTGTCTGTTTGTCAGGGAAGACTTTCTCCCTGTTTCACTGAATGAAAATTTTCCTAGCCTGGGTATTTTTGCTTGTTTGTTTGTTCTTGTTTTTTAAATTGATGTTCTGGGAGAAACCTGCCAATCAGAAGGAAGAACCTTGCTAGATGAAATGGGAATGGGAGAATGAGGTGGGGGGGGGGGGCACGGGTAAGATGTTTCCAATGGCTGAGTACAGGCCTGGAGTGGTCTTCCATGTTGAATAGGTTTCTGAAGCATTATTGTGAAGTTCTGGGAAGAGAGTAAGGAGTAAAACTAAAGAGGAATTTGAACTGAAGTAGTTTGTAAATTTATTCAAAAAAGATACCCAATGTTGAATATTCAGTCTGGTATGATAAGAAAGAGCATAATATAATGAAGCAACTAGCTCACGTATCCTTACATATTGACATTCTGTCCTAAATATCCCTCTCAGAAAGAAGTATTGAGTGGTTAATTGGATACATTGATTTGGTGCTGAATAGTGTGGAATCTCCTTCTAGTACTCAGATACTCAGTTAGATCTGTGATTTTGTATATATGAATGTTCCTTCCAAAGAAACAAATCATGGTTTATCCAAACCTGCCCATACCCTCTGGCTCTCATCTCCTTTGAAGGAGGTATACATTTAACTTTCTGGTGGACATCCTTGCTTTCTCTTTACTAAGGATAGCAACGGGCCATACAGACTGCACAATGGCTTTCTCTTGCTCTGGCCATGTAACCAAACTATCATCTTTTTTGATCATATATTTCTTTTATAAAATCCTTTATTCCAATTTTTCTTCATAACTTTTTTGTTCATAATACACTGCGAACCTCTCACAAGTGTCATGAGTTTCTCCATTGCCCTCTGAGTAATATTTATTTTTAGTTCTGTAGCTATAAGCCATGTCAGGATTGTTTCATGTGAGTTTCCAAAAGGAATGGGAGGTGGCTCACCCCACGCTCAACCCTGGCTACAGTATGGATAGGAGTACATGGCAACTAAAAATCCCTGTCTGCATCAACCTGATCTTAGGTTTGGAACTACTTCTTCTGTATCTTTGCTCCCTGATATTAAGTGAATGACCTTCAGTCCTGAAAAGGACCTGTACAGGCTTACAGCCTCCTTGTAAAGATAAGAAATTCCATGATCCTGGGTCTTTTAGTGAAACTAACTGGATGCAGGAAGGAGAGTCCCTGACAGCCACTTCTGCACTTCCTGAAAAAGAGAACATATGTCAGGAGGAAAAACCTAAACCCTGGCCTGGTTTTCTAGAAAATATCAGTCATGAGGTGACAATGCAAAACAGAGGTGAAATGTAGAATGAATATTTAGTAGTACTGGTTAAAGAATTATCTTCCTTGAACAGAGTATAAGAGTATTTACAAATTAAAATAGTGAATCCTATTTTTAAAACCTGTCTTTCAATGTACACTTATGAGTGTCTACTCTTTAACATTTCTTTTGTATATAAGAAATAAGCCCAAACTTCTTCTTTAAGTAATTTTCCTAGAGTGCTAGGATATGGAACATAAGCAAAAAAATTCAAGAAAAGCAAGTTTACTTCCCTTCTAAGTGGTCAGGTAATCACTCCCCAGAAGAGAATCCACTCTAGACTATGCTCATAGGTCTTCAGCAGAAGTCTCTTAGTGGGAAAGGAATAAGAACAATGTCCCAGCCCCTCAGGTGTTGTTGTCATGGTGGTGGTGGTTGTTATTTTTGTTGTTGTTGTTATGGTTGTTCTGTTTCCATCCTGTCAGATTCTTCATGACCCCAGTTGGGGTTTTTATGGCAAAAATACTGGAGTGGTTTACCATTTCTTTCTTCAGCTCATTTTACAGATGAAGAACTGAGGCAAACAGGGTGAAGTGAAGGCAAACAGGGTGAAGTGACTTGCCCAGGATCCCACATCTAGTAAGTGTCTGAAGCCAGATTTGAACTCAGGTCTTCCTGACTCCAGGGCCACCACTCCATCCACTGTGCCACTTAGCTACCAGCCTCTCAAGCTCATTGCTATTCTTATACTTATTGTAGGATAAACAATAGACATTTTTAATTCACTTAGGCTTTTCTTTTCTTTTGTTATTCGTGGTAACCTATTGCCCTTTAATGTTACATAGAATTTCTGTGATTCTGTGGTGTTTGCATAAGTCACAGATCTCTTCCCTGACCACTTTTCCTTGATTTCTTATATTCATCTATGCAAACCCCTGTCTTTGAAATCTGTAGATATACAATTTTTCCTTCCATTATGCCTTCTGGGAGATAAGTAATTTGATGAAAAGTGTCATTATGAATGGTAATTAAAAAAAAAGATTGTAGATTCTTCAATTACAGTCTAAATGAGCTTAATGGTCATTCCTGGGGGGACAAGGGAGGCACTGGATCATATTATTAAAGGACTTAGAAAAGGAAATAATTATTATTAATTATTTTGTTGTTGTTGTTTTGTTTTTCCTCATTCTGAGAATTCATTGCTGTAGGGAAATTCCAGTAAAGATACACCCACCATTGATAGATTGGCAAACTCATTTGTAATTCATACTTTTAGAAAGTTGCCTGGCTTACTGGGAGATAAAATTGCTTGCCTATAGTATTGAAAGTAAAATGAGATAGAATTTAAATGCAGAAATATTCCTGAATCTAAGTCAGTCTTTTACTTTCTATGACTGTTTTAAGGCTCTGTTTGCTGTGCCAAGATAGTCCTCTTGCATAGGGGAGTCCCTCCTGGGAGGATACAGGGTTCCCCCATTGACCTCTGCTTTCTATAACTGGGTTCACAACACCATGCTCCCCTGTGTACGTACAGCTGTCAATAGTTTAAATACTTTTGTGGGTACCCAGTTTTTGTCTAAGGAAAGGCTTGTGGGCCAGCTAGAAACATTGGGAAAACAACACTTCAATGAGTTCCAGTGCTGAGAATTACATATAAAACAATAGGAGAAAGTTCAATTTAAAGTTTTATTAATCAAAATGGGGAAGAAGGAGGGGAGGGAGGAAAAGGAGACCCAACATCAAACTTAGGCATCTACACAAACATAGAATACAATTCATCTAAAGGTAGCACTGTATTGGGGAGCAGAGAGACATGGCTCTATTCAGTAGAAATGGTGTGCTCCAGCAGGAGGATGTGCTCTCTGGAGCTGCCTAATAGCATATCAGGGGTCAGGGCAAATGATTATTTTTTTGGTTTGTCATGAGGGAGAAAAACAAGTTAGTGGTAGGTAGACAAAATGATTTTGAGGGGACACAGTCATATCAACTTTCAAAAAATGTTATTGTGAGTATTTTTTCATGAGTATGTTATTTAAGCTTACAGCATTCTTTAAAGGACACTCTCATAATGGCGTCAAAACCATCAGGCCTAATCTTATAACAATGGTTTCCAAGCACAGATTCTATAAAGTATAGCCTCCCTTAGGAAAAAAAAACTCTCATGGCAGTCTCAAGACCACCAGGCTCAATCTTATTACAGATTTGCTGGTTCTTAGCACTAATACTATCTCACATCTAGAGAAAGCTTTCAAGTTTGCAAATTGCTTGACATACATTAACCCATTTACTTTTTAAAAAATTAAAAAGGCATGAAAATAATACTATCAGGGATGTTAACTCCATATATACAAATGAGGAAACTAAGACTCACAGAACTTAAGTTACCCATCTAGTAAATGTTGAGATTGGAACCCAGGTCCCCTCATTCCAAATCCAACACTCTTTTCCACTAGACCATACTGTTTTTTTTTTTTAACACTGCAAAGCTGCAGCTGGTAAAGGCAGATTACCAATTTTATTTTTTTTAAAGTGTTACTAGAATGGTAGATCCAGGGAATTCTATGTAGTATATCTAGATTTTAGCCTTCTATGATATTATAGTGAAAAACAGATTGAGAAAAATAGATTGTATAAGGTGACTGGGCCTCTCTCATAGATTACTAGAGTCTTAAAACAAGCCTTCCAGTGAAATTCCCTAAGGATCTTTTTGTATGTCAGGACTTTGAGAGAAATGATTATTAATAACTAATGATTGGGGAGATTCTGGTTTCTTTCCCTTTCCTATTACCTTATTTTCTAGTGGGTGAAGTCAACATCTGAAGGACATTGCTGATAAGAGATTGTATTAACTTTCCTCTCAATTTGTTCAGACACCATCCAAATGAGAAGCCCATTGTTTTGTACCCAGGCTTGGGTAGAGGGGGGTAGATCCTTTGTCTAGACTGCCCAGGGCTGAAGGCTTTCCTGAAGTAAGGATAAAATAATCAGTCATGTCCCGCAACCCATCATTAGGATAGGTCTTATTATAATAAATATTATAATATTCATCATTATAATTTATTATAATATTCACTATTATGATTTATTATAATATTCATTATTATATTATTATTTTATTGTTATTATAATATTCATTCTCTCAATTGTTAGCCAATCAGAGTTGATTGCCATTATCAGGAACACCCACTGTTTCAAGGGAAGTGCATATAAGATTCTTGAGTGGGTTCCATGAAGGATCTTTGGCATTCAAGAGTGCCACTGACCCCTTTTATTAATTATTTGCTAGCATAATTAATAAAATTATTAATTTCTATCTCTTCAACTTTTTATACATCTCAACTTTAATTGATGTTTTTTTTATTCAATGGAGACAGAAATGGCATGTTTAGCAATACTGTAGAGAACACAAATGTAAGAGAAAGAGTAACCACATTCTATAACCATGTCAAAGTCCAAAAGGATCTCTAAAGGCTTTAATGATAGGCCATATAAAATATGATAAAATTTAATAAGGATAAATACAAAAACCTACAGTTGTATATTTTTTAGTTAATTAAAAACATACTCTAGTGAATAGCAATTCATGGCAAAAGGAACTGGGAGATTTAGTGAGCTACAAGAACAGCATTGTAAAATGGTAGCCCCAAACAAATCATTCAATCTTGAACTGAATTAATAGGTTTTAGTCTCTCATACTTTTTCTTGATCATGCTTTCTTAAGTTTTATGGCCAATTCTGGGCCAGATATTTTAGGAAAAGCAATGACAAATTGAAGTTCATCCTGAGGAATGTGACTAGAATGGTGGAGAAAGTTAGAGGCCATGCTTTAAAAGTACTACTTAAAAGAATTAGGAAATTTTTGCTTAGCAAAGGCATGGAGGAGGATAAATGATAATGAAAACTGTCTGTAAGTATTTGAAAAAATTTTATTTTGGAGGAGGGATATTTGTTTTGTTTATTCCTATAACTAGAAGAAATAAACAAAAATGTTGCCAATAAGATTTAGAATGTATAAAAAGAAAAAGAAACATTCCTAATAAATGGAGTTCTCAAGAAGTGAAAGGGGTTGCCTTTCAGAATAGCAGTTTACACATAAATGTTTGTTTGAGTGGATGATCATATTTCAGAAATGTTTTAGAGGGCACTCCTTATTCAGGTTGGACTAGAAGGCCTCTGAGTTTCCTTGGAATTCTGGGAGTTCTGACATCCTATGATTCTTCGGTTTTGTAGTTCTATGAATATTCAACTGATTTATTTTCATAGTCATCAATTTCCTTTACAAATAACTGCTTCCTAGTGTTTGACATGCTTATCATTCAGTTTCAGCTTATCAGGTACCAAGCAGGAGAGCATGGACAAAAGAAAAAAAAAAGATGAAAGCACAAAAACACGGAAGCATAAAAAAAAACTGGTAAAATCAATTTTCCTGTTACAAAGTTCCTCAAGTTTATTTTAATTTATTCATTTTATTCTGTAAAAAATGCCCAAACATCTACTTTATTATTTTATTTTGAGGGGCATCTCATTGGTGGCAAAATAATAGCCTTTGTGATTGTCACAAAGAATTTGAAAACTTTTCCTTTTCACTTATAATATTAAAAACTAAATCTTATTCTATTTTTTAAAAGTACTTTTTTTTAAAATTGGAGATGGAGTTTCTGGTTTGTTTTATCTGCAATTCATGTTAACACTGTTATTTATATTTTAAGATTGATATGTAAATTGTCAGCAATATTGCCCTATTTTATTTTTTAGAATATTCCTTCTAATTGAATAAATACTCCTAAATGACAGGTCTTATTTCCTTTTGACTATGTATCTTCAGTATCTTAGTAGCACTTGTCATAAATGGTTGTTGAATTGAATGACATGGGAAGACATAGCCTTAACACTTCCATCAAAAGATGTTAAAATAAAATACTATTCAATGACAGATGCGACCTGAGAGATAAATTTACTCAATGATCTAAGTATCAATAAAATTAACAGGAAAAAAATACCACTAAAATGCTTGTCATTGTCATTGAGATGTTCTTGGCAAAGTACAAATTAAACAATGATTTCCTTGGGATAGTGTTTTCCAGAAATTCCTGTAGATAATGGCATCATGCTATTTCCATGGAAGCATAGGATGACACAAAGCTTCTTCAAAGAGATCCTTGATAACTGGATTCAATCTAACAATTCTTACAGGAAAAACTAAATGGATACAATTATGTGTGTTGCTCAGATTATGACATGCGTTTGAATGGATGACCTATTGAGTTAATTCACTAGTACTGAGATATTGGAAAGGTAATGAAGAGTATCAGTGCCCTAGGCAAATGTTTATCTTAAAAGAAAAGTCTAGTGTTGAGAAGTTAGACCTGTCATTGATAGAGTATGCCAGCAAAAGAAGTAAAATTGCAGTTAAATGAAAAGGGTTAGTGTAAGTTGAATCCATGACTACCTGCTCCTGAAAGAGCAGAAATTGTCTTTTGCCTTCCTTTATATCCCCAGAATTTAGCATGATATGTAACTAATAGTAGGTATTAAAAATGCTCACTAAATGAAATGACTGTGATAAGACTAAACTTCTTTAGTGTCCTTGAAATACTGGTCAGTTTTCCTTAAAAGGCAATAAAGTTGTCTTTGGGACCTGATTAGCCACTGCCTCCCTTGATGTAAAATCCAGGTTACCTAAGGGCACAAAATGTTCCCTTTACATGGATATGGTATCCTTCCAAAGCCTTTGTGAATGTCTGTCTGAAAACTATACCACATTAACTTGATGTGTGTCTTTATGGAAAAGAGGTGTAGCAAAACTATGTTCCACTATGTCCTTGTTGCATACTGGTGCTATTTTAGGGTAAAATAAACCTTTTGTTAACTGTTCAATGATTTGTGAGTACCACATTTCATCTCAACTTTAAATCTGAGCTAACAAAAGAAACTGGTATTAGGCCATTCTGTAACAATGACTAATAATGTGAAATGTAGAAAAAATGGTCAATAACAGAGATATCAATGAATTATCAATACAGAAACATTTAATACTATGTTTCAGAAATTGCATAAAGTGTAAGAGATACAAATACAAATAAACAAAAAGTTACAGCCCTTAAGAACTTTACATTCTAATGGGGGAAGACAATATATAAAGGGAAGCTAGAGAAATAGAAGTTGATGAATACGTCTATAGTGGCATGATTTAGAAATGGCTACAAAGAGATTTGAAAGTTTGTTTCTGGGCAAGATAAGTAGAAAATTCACCTCTCAGAGTTCAGTGTCTCAAAGCAGAGGCCAAGATGGAATGAGATATATACTTTCAGATTGTGTACATAAACATAAATTTGTATATCTATATGTATATATGAACACAACTTGAAAGTCTATTACATATACGTGTGTATATGTATGCATGTATATGTATGTGTGTATGTGTACATATGTGTATTCAATCAATAAGCATTTATTCAGCCTCTACTATGTTATATACCATTCCAGGTGTTAGGGATAAAAAGATAAAAATGAAATGTTTCTTATTATTAAGAAACTTAGCATTATATCAGGGGAAACATATACATATATTAGTACATTCAAAATAAATATTTAGATGATATTTATAGATATAGGTATAGAGATAATGATAGATATAGCATATATTCAGTATATATTCCTTGTTTCTGTGTGTATGGATATGTATAGATACACCAATGAAAATAAAAGGAAATTTTGAGGTGTGGAATGTATCATCGGCTGGGAGGATCAGTAAAGATCAGTAAAAGTCTAATGTAAGAGATAGCAATAAAATTGGATTTTGAAGGATATAAGGGATTCTCTGAGGAGTTAAGGAGGGAGTGCATCACAAGGATGTAGGAGGAACATCCTTTGAAAATAAAGTGAGCGAATATGAGGATGGAATGCTGTGTGCAAGGAATAGCTAGTAGGCCAGCTTTTCAAGACTATAGAGTGTGTGAGAGTACACTATAATAAGTTTGCAAAGATAGATTGGAACCAGATTGTAAAGAGTTTAATACTAAGCAGAAAAGTTCATATTTTATCTTAGAGGCAACAGGGAGCCACAAACGCTTTTGGAGCAATATTGTGGCATGTTCACACCTGTACTTTAGGGATATCAATTTGGCAATTGCCTACAAAAGGAGGGATTAGAGAGGGGAGATACTTGATCCAGAAAGATTAATTAGGTGATTATTGTTATTATTGAAACAAGAGATGATGAAGGTCTGAACTAGCAAACGGACCTGAGTTATTGTCTAGATAAAATTGAAAAGCCTTGGCGACTAATTAGGTGTGGGACCTAAAGCACATCAAAGAGTAGCAAATGACTCATGACCCATCTACTCATCCAGTTTTCCATGTAAGCTCTTTGGGCCCATGTCCTGATGCTGTTTCAATTCAAAATGGAAAGACATTTCACCCTACCTGCATTTGTGGCCAATAGAAGAAAATAGAAGCTAAGCATTATGTGGACATTCCAAAATATCTTAATTCATGCCTGTGACCAGGAACAGTACTACCAATAGGGTAGGTGAATAGGCAGCATTTGCCAAACCTCTATAGAGACTAGAAAATTGCAGCCAGGAGAAAAACAATGGTTTAAAAGGATTTGTTGTGGGTACTCAAGGGTTCTGAGACTTTGACCTGTTTAGCCACAAATTTAATGAAAAGATATGGAAGGTAAAATGACCTTCTCAAACTTTTCTTGGAAAAGAGTAGTAGAAGAGTATTCATTTGAGGAGTAGGTGCTAAAATGTTTTTTTTTGGTTTTACATTAATATTTCTATTCTAATGAAGTTTCTGTTAAGACATAGTAGCACAGCAAAGAACTAGAGCTGGTTTATTTTCTAGGTATACATTTTTTATTCATTATATGTTTAACACAGACTATCCCCTATAATGTAAAATCAAGCCTATGAGGGGATATGTTTTGTTGGCCCATAGGCAGACTACATATCCTTCATGTAGTTTGCACTTATTTCTATCACATAGATATATTTGAATGGTTTGAATCAAGGCTCAAAACCTACCTCAACCACTTACTATGTGTGACCTTTAGTAACTCAATCTCTTTAAGTTTCTTTATATATAAAATTATGGGGTTGAGCCAGACTTATTTTAAGCTAAGGTCCCTTCTAGCCCTAGATTTAAGATTGTAAACATTTAAGAAAAAACAGTATCTCAAAATGTATGATGTAAATAACTCTTTGAGGTGATACATATTTAATTTGCTTCTCTAGCTTTAATACTGCAAAAGAACCATCATCAAATTTCTCCAGATAAGTTCCAAATCAATGAGATTTCCAAGCCATCTAAGTCACAGCAAAAGATGTTTTATGAACTTCTGTGATGGAAAAAATATTGATCATGTTAAAGGTCAATCTTTTGGTGATGAGCCTCACTAAAATTTATAAGGGTGATCTTTAAATGGCAGAAAAGTAAGCTATTATTGGGCCTGTAGTTGCAGCTTAATAGGACCTGACAGAGCTTACCATCCATGGACGTAGCCTTTGGGAAGTTAGGGTCACCTCCATGATACAATTAAAAATCAGCCATCAGAGTTTAGTGAAAGAATTTATATTTGCCTAGTCTAAAATCAATACCACTAGAGTTGTAGAAATAAAAGAACCCAAAATAAATAATGCATGTGAAATAAAGAAAGCAAAAGGTAATAGAAATTGATGTTTGGTTGTCTGAGTGGTAAAGTAGAACAAGTATGCTTCCTGTTTGATTATATCAGTAAGTAGAACCTTAGGACAATGTGGTGAACCCAGTCATCCTTTACACAAACTAGGTATACTTATCCCATTCAACAAATTCCTGAGGGCATAGTAAATACCATCCAGTACTATCTCTAATTGCATCACAAATGACATTTGTGGTCTCAAAAGCTTCACAGAAACCTTATTTTAAACATCCATAGTTTTAAATTGCATTAAACAGATCAATAGTGCAGTTTTGTGGGAGTTCAAATCATATAATTTTGAAAGTTTTGTTTCACAGTTCAGTTTGAGGGAGGATTTTTTTTTTCCTCACACTAATTAAATGTTCTACAAATCAGATATCTGTTAATGCCAAATAACTGGCAGTCCTTATCATCTGGTAAGTGAAAATTATATTTCTGACTTTTCATTTCTGTTTCTAAAAATTTAACATCACATACTGAAGCAGGGCAATTTCAATTTTATCTGTTTTATAATCTACAAAATTGTTTTAAATTAATTGGTATTGAAAAAGTGCAGATAATGTTATAACTTAAGACACTCTGGAGGACACTAATTAGAGCAAAAAATAATAAAAATAATAATCATAATGTGAATAATAGCTATAATATGTACAGTGTTTTAAAGTTTGTTTTACATATGTTAACTCATTTGACCCTCACAATAATCCTGAGATAGATGTTCTTATTATTCCAACCAATATGAAGAAGAGCACATTGAGGGTAGGAGTAAGTTGGAAAAGGTCACCAGTCTAGTACTTCTCTGAGACAGGATTTAAATGCAAATCTCCCTAATTCCAAGTCTATCTACTATGGCAAAGTATAAAAATGAGGTCAAGGAAAGTTGATTGGAAATTCACTTGATTGTACAACTGGTAAAAAGGAGAGGGAACAATATTTATATTCTCAAATGTTTATCTATCTATCTATCTGTCCAACTGTCTTTCTATCATCTGTCTACTGATTATGAGAGGTTAACCATAAAAATAGAGAATTTACAAGTTTAAGACAAGAAGATAAATATTATCCCTGCTATCACCAAGATTTTGTGCAATGGTGCTCAAAATGTGAATGTATTAACTGACAACAATATCTTAGTACAAAGATCTAATAGAATGAAGGAAAGAGTGGCATTGTAGGTTGAGGATGGGATGCATAGTTTAATTGGAATTAATAAAATACAAGCACAACTGAAGACATATGGTCCTGTCAATATTTCCTAGACTGTTCATTCAGATGGAAAGTATAGATGGAGAATTCTTGATTACAAATCACAAATCTGGCATAGTCATTCAAGAAGCACTTAATAAGCACCTAATAATATGGGCCAGATATTGCATAATTGTTAGTAATACAAAAAAAGGGAAAAGAAAGTGCCTGTTCTCAAGGAACTCACAGCCTAATGGGGGATGCAACATAAAAACAATTGTGTAAAAAGAATTTACATACAGAGGAAGTTAGAGATAATATCAGAAGAAGACACTAAAGGCAAAAATAACTGGGAGATGTTACTTGTAAAGGTAGGATTTTAGCTGGTACTTGAAGGGAGTCAGGGAAGCCCAGAAGCAGAGATGAGAAGGGAGAAAAATTTCAGGTAAAGGAGATAGCCAGAAAAAAATCATGGAGTTTGGAGATGGACTATGTTGTGGAGGAAGAACTGGGGGGCTGGTCTCCCTGGATTGCAGAGAATTCCAGGATGAGTAAAGGGTAAGAAAGCTGAAGAGATAGAAGGGAGAAGGTTTTAAAGTAATTTAAAGCCAAACAAAAGATTTTATATTTTATTTTTGTTGACTGGAGGTGATAGGGAGGCACTGGAGTTGTTTGAATAGGGAAATGACACAGTCAAAGCTGAATTTTGGAAAGATCAGTTTGACATTTAGGGGAAGGATAGTCTTTCCACTATAGCATGAGGGCATGGAGACAATCTAAAAGGCTATTCTAGTTGTCCATAAAGAAGTGATAAGGGTCAGCACCAGGGTGGTGGCGGCAATGGCAGTGATGAGAATGGGCATATATGAGAGATGTTATGAAGGCTTAATTGGCAGGACTTGGTAACCTATTAGATATTGGGGGTGGGGGAAGTGAGAGAGAGTGAGGAGTAGAAGATGATACCTAGGATCCTGGGTGACTAGAAGGACAGTAGTAACCTCAATAGTAAAAGGGGAGTTCAGAAGTTGGGGAGACTGTGGAGTAAGAGATAATGAGTTCAGTTTTAAATATGTTGAATTTAAACTGTCTATGGTCTTAATGTCCGAATCTGGAAAAATAAGTAGTTGGATTAGCTAAGGTCCCTTCCAGCTTTAAATCTATGATCATACGAACTATGCCTCAATGAGACAACAGAATACTACTTTAGTAGAAAGTTATACTATAGATTATATTATGGAAGATTATGATATAATGTTTTAATATTTTTATTATTAGTAAAGTTATAAATAGGCATACAGTGATATATCAAACATTTTATATCTGTATCTACTATTTGATGAGGAAGCAACCCTGAATTCTCAAATCTAATGTCTGTGGAGCAAAAACTCTGGCAAATCAAATCAAGTAGGAAATGCTTATTATTTCTTTGTTATGACTGTTATGGATTAAGAAACCTAGATACATTCAGAAAACCTAATGTCCAACTTGGCAGCCTGGTAATGTAACTTTTAAATCTGGTCCTGCCACTCTTAAATACTATAAAGAGGGGAGAGATTTTCTGAAAGTTTTGGGAGAGAATATCAAGAAATGAAATCATAGAACTTTTAAGTATGAAAGTATTTACCTATGCTGAAGCTCTAGAATTGAACTTTCAAATTATATCTTTTAGTGCCACTGTGCATTTATTCTATACCTGTTATATTTTTACAGTGATACTATTGGCATAATCAAGGTTCCATGATATTAATTATTCATTATGAAGTGTGTGTGTGTGTGTGTGTGTGTGTGTGTGTGGCTTTAATACCTTGCTCACTTTTTCAATTTTCTCCATCAGAGTACATTCAGATATTACATGACACAAGTGATTGAACTCACTGACAATTTACTTCTGAAAACATGATAATAGGGATTACAGGTGAAATGAACAATGACAGGCTCGATGCAAAGCATGATAGCAACATCTGCTAGATCAGAATAATCGAGAATACAGTGTACTTTAAAGTACTGCTGAAAAAATGGTGACTAGGTTACCTCATAAGATACAAACTGTGCTCAGTACAGGTATTTGGATAGGGTCCCATAATAAGGTCGTCTTCAAAGTGTAACTTGGATTTTTCCATTCCTTTTTGGGCATCTCTGTTTTTTATAGGAGACACTATGGAAGATTTAATATATGGTCTATTTTGTAAATAATGCTCTTATACTTTCTGATTGCAGTTATACCAGATGACACAAATATCTGGACAATTAAGGCAATCTCCTACCCCACTTCCTAAAAATCCTCCAAAAAACAAATCCCAAATATGTGAATGATTGAAATGTATGTGTATAGGGATAGGGGGAGCTAAAGATATATGTATGGGTGGAGGTATGTTTGTTAGGAATGAAAAGTAAGGAGACTTATGAATTAAGCAATTTTATTTAAAATTTTGAACACATTTTTTCAGACACTAGGAAAACTATGGTACAATATGGTATGATGTTGTAGGTAGGGGACCCTCAGGAAAACCTGAACACAAATCTGATCTCAGACACTTATTAGCTGTGTAATTGTGGACAAGTCACTTATTCTCTATTTGCCTCAGTTTTCTCCTCTGAATGTGGAATCTGCAGGGCTTTTCCAGGTCTAGTCCACTTGTTAGGCACTGAGGCATTTCCATCTCTCAGGTATTAGTTGGTATATAGGGAAATGTAAAAAAACTCTCACCATTGTCCTCAAATCATCTTTTTCCAATAGCAATCCCCCCTGACTCCATTTCACTCTTCCAAGCAGCAGGTCATAGTGCTAAGGTTTTGCTGGTCTCCTCCCACATCCACTTGGAGATATGGTAGTAGCCAACTCTTCTGCTCTATAGCAGGGTCTCAGGTAAATGAATCTTATGCTAAGAAAATAAAACCCACACTTCTGTCAGCCATATAGCAATGAGACAAACTATAATTGCCCCATCATTAGTTCTAAGTATTCAGATCTACAGACTATCACTCTTAAAGTCCTTGTATCAGTTGCATTTCAATTATATGATGAGAAGCTAGACCTTTCATGCATCTTTACTCTGAAAGAATATCTTTTCTAAGTGTCTCTCACAACTATCTTTAATCCCGTCCCCTCCCTTATCAAAACTGTCTGCAACTGAGAGGTTTATCACCTTTGGAAAGGGGGGAGAGGGGAGAGAGAGGGGGGGAGGGGGAGGAGGAGAGGGAGAGGGAGAGGGAGAGAGGAGGAGGAGGAGGAGGAGAAGAAGAGGAAGAAGAACAAGAACAAGAACAAAAAGAACAAGAAGAACAAGAACAAAAAGAATGATATAAGAAGAAGAGGAAGAACAAGAACAAGAAGAACAAAAAGAACAAGAAGAACAAGGAGAACAAGGAGAAGAAGAACAAGAAGAACAAGAACAAGAAGAATGATAGATGAAGCAAAGATCTAGAAACCAAAAAACAGATACAGAGAAAAAGGAAAGACAGAGATAGAGACATACAGAAAGAGAAATAGAGATACAGAGAAAGAAGAGAGATGCACAAAAAGAGATACAGAGAGGCAAAAACAGGGTGGAGAAGGAGAGAGAGAGAAGAAAAACAGAAAAAAAAGGCAAAGTATCGACAGACTCAGAAAAGAAAACAAAATGAAGGAGAGATAGGAGAGACAGAAAGCATGAGGAAAGGAAGAAGGAAGGAAGGAAGGAAGGAAGGAAGGAAGGAAGGAAGGAAGGAAATAAGTATTTATTAAGCATGTGTAAGAACTTGTTAATATTTACTTTATTTGTAAAAATGACTCATAGCAGACTGGGCCATTAATACATACTTATAACATGGCATTTACAAGAAACAGTGACTGATTAGACCTTGACTGCCTCTCACCTATGTATTCCTGTCTCATTTCCTGAAAATGTCACCTTTACCCTTTAACTCTGTGTCAATATTTCCTGGTTTGTGTGTTTTTAAAATTTCTTTTATTTCAGTGGATTTCTTCAAATAAGTTATGTCTTTATGTTGATTATTAACCTTCAGTTCTTGCAAGACATCCATAATAACTTTCCCTGATTAATCTACCACCCCCTCCTTTCTTCCTACCCCAATTTAGGATTTGGAAAAAAAACATAAATTTCCTTAGAAATCCTGGGAAAGAATTTCCATTTGGACACACTAGCAGAGAACGGTTGTTTTTGTTTGTTTTGTTAGGTTATGGTTTTTGTTTGTTTGTTTTTTTGTTTTGGAGGAGGGAAGACAGGGCAATTGGGGTTAAGTGACTTGCCCAAGGTCACACAGCTAGTAAGTATGTCAAGTGTCTGAGGCTGGATTTAAACTCAGTTCCTCCTGACTCCAGGGCCGGTGCTCTACTCACTGTGCCACGTAGCTGCCCCTAGATTATGGTTTTTAATCCATTCTGCTACCCACTTCTGTTTTATGGGTGAGTTCATACAATTCACATTCATACTTATGATCACCAACTGCATATTTCACTCCATCTTATTTTCACTCTTGTGTTCTCTTTTTACCCTATCCCTCCTCAAAGTCTGTTTTGCTTCTGACCATTGCCTCCCCTAATCTGCCCTCCCTTTTATGTCTCCCCTTTCCTTTATCCACTTTAGATATTACTTCCCTGTTGTGTGAGATATATTTGTATACCCCACATGGGTGTTTTTTTTCCCCCTTTGAGCTATTTCAAATGAGTAAGGTTCAAGTATTATCTGTAAGTCCCCACCCCACCCTCCTACTATAGAAGATCTTTCTTTTAAGCCTCTTTTATATTACATTCTTCCTTCAACTTTCTCCTTCTCCAAAGCACATTCCTCCTTCTCATACCTTTCTTTTATTTTTTGAGGAAATCTTCCCAACATATTCAACTCATATTCATACCATATCTCCTTCTAATTTCACTAATAATGATAAAGTTCTTAGTGGTTGTAACTAGGATCTTCCCATATGGGAGTATAAACAGTTGAGGCAGCTAGGTGGCTGAGAGAGTAGAGCACTGGCCCTGGAGTCAGGAGGACCTGAGTTTAAATCCAGCCTCAGACATGACACGCTTACTAGCTGTGCGACCTTTGGGCAAGTCACTTAACCCCAATTTGCCCTGCCTTCCACCCTCCAAAAATAAAGAATAAAAGGAGTATAAACAGTTTAACCTTAATGAATCATTATGATTTTTTTTAATGTTTTCCTTTTTATGCTTCTCTTTGGTCATATTTGAAACTCACATTTTCTGTTCAGCTCCAGTCTTTTCCTGAGGAATGCTTTAAAGTCCTTTACATTAAATTTCCAATTTTTCCCCAGATGATTACACTGTTTTGCTGAATAAGTTGTGATAATGTTGTTGCTTTTTTCTTTGTTTTGTAATCCTACCTCCTTTGCCTTCTGGAGTATTGTGTTTCAAGTACACTGACTCTTTAATGTGAAAACTGATAAATCTTGTGTGATACAGATTATGGCTCGATAATATGTCAAATATTTCTTTCTGGCTTCCTGAAATATTTTTCTCCTTGATCTAGGGGCTCTCCAATTTTGTTATAAAAGTCCTGGGAGTTTTTATTTTGGGATCTCTTTCAGGAGGTGATCTGTGCATTCTTACAAATTCTATTTTACCCTCTGGTCCTCAGATAACCAGGCAATTTTCCTTGATAAATTTTTTGAAAGATGTCTCGGCTCTTTTTTTGATCATGGCTTTTGTGTAGTTAAATCATTCTTAAATTATCTCTCCTCAATCTATTTTCCAGGTCAGTTATTTTTCCAATGAAATATTTTATATTATCTTCAATTTTTTTATTCTTTTGATATTGTTTCGTTGTCTCTTGATGTCTTGTAAAGTCATTAGCTTCCACCTGCCCTATTTTAATTTTTTAGGAGTTCTTTTCTTCAGTTAATTTTTGTACCTTTTTCCTCATTTGATCAATTCTGCTTTTTAAGGAGTTCTCTTCAGTGGACTATTGTGTCTCTTTTACCATTTGGACAATTTTTTTTAGTATTTTTGTGCCACTCTTACAAAGCTGTTGATTCTTTTTTCATATTTTTCTGGCATTTCTCTCATTCCTTTTTCAATTTTTTTCCTGTACCTCTCTTATTTGATTTTTTTTTTATTTTATCCAGGAAGCCTTGGTTTTTTGTCCAATTCATATTTTTGTTTGATGCCTTGTTTTGAGATTGTTGTCTTTTTCTGAGTTTATGTCTTGATCTTCCCTGACACCATAATAGTTCTTTATGATAAAGTTCTTTTTTCATTGTTTGCTATTTTTCAGCCTCTTTCTTGACTTTTAACTTTATGTTAAACTAGAGCTTCACTTCCAGGGTGGAGTGTTCACTATCCCAAACTTCAGGTTTCTCAAATGCTGCTTTCACAGCTAGTTCTTAGGGTCTAATTTTTTGGTGCTTCCTAAAATAGTTGTAGTCACCATTCTTCTGACATGTGTGCTGGTCTTTACTCAAGAAGGGATCTTGTTCCCTTGTAGTCATAAGTACTAGCACTTCTCTTGGCCCTAAAATTTTGAACAAGTTTCTTGCTCTTTTGCAGCCTCAAATACCAGTGTTCCTTTCTTCCTTGGAACTTAGACCAAGGCCCCTGCTCCCTCATGAGTGACCACAAGTGTTGTTCTCCACCCTGAAACAGTGACTAGAGCCCCTGTTTCCCTCTGTGCAGAAGCACAAGAGCTCCTCTTCACCCTGGGCTTATGAGTCGGAACTTCATATGAGCAATTCAACAAGGTCCTGAAGTCAGTGCCAGCAAAGGTTTCCCTGTAATCTCTTACTGACTTGTTGTCTGACCCCCTTTCCATCAATGGGCTGAGAGTTCCAGAAACTCTTGCCAGCACTGAGGCAACCGCATGCAAGGCCTGCTGCTAGTATCACACTGCATTCCAGGACATCTACCACTCGGGCGGGACAGACCTTTCTTGCCTACCTCCTAAGTAGTCTTGGGCTAGAAAATACTTTTGCACCTGATCTTTTGTTGGTTCTACAACTCCAGAATTCAGTTTGATGTGTTACTTTATAGTAGTTTGCTGGGGAATTTGGGACAGTTCAGGGAGTTCATGTTCCTACACTGCCATTTTGACTCTACCTGCTACACTATTTCTTTGATTCTTGAGAATTTCTCATTCCCTTTTTCCCCTAGGTGGTTTGTAGTAAACTCCAATGTTAAAAACGCTCCTTGAACATCATCCAAATGTTCTCTGCCATTATTCTTTGCCATGGGTTCTGGATTTCTTCACATGAATACCTTCTCAATACACAATTCCACCACATACCCACTTTTCATTTTCTTGTTTCTTTAGAATAAGGTATACCCATCCAGAGCCACAGTACAGTCATGAGTTTCATTCCACCAAGTCTTATTGGTAGATATAAAGTTTAATTTGTACCTTCATATTCTTATACATAGTTCCTTTTGTTTGTTGTATAAACTCTGAGCCTTTGAATATAGACATTAGAAGCCATAAGAGTTTTACTACTAGCTTCTTGTTTTTTTTTCTCCCATTAATTTCTAGGTTTCTCAGCAACTACTCCCCTTCCCCCTCCCCCTCCTCTCCCTCCTCTCTTCCTCCTTTTCCTTCTTCCTAATTGCTATAGTGGACAGAAATAAAGGCTTATATATTGTCTACTATGTTCCAAGCACTATGCTAAGTGGTTTTTACAAAGTTGTCTCATTTTATTCTCACAATAACCCTGAGAGGTAAGCTTATTATGTTTCCCATTTTACAGTTGAGGAAACTGAAGCAAACAGAGACTAAATGACTTGCTCAGGGTCAAATATCTAATAAACATTTGAGGCCAGATTGGAACTAAAAACTTCTTGACTACAGGGCCATCTAGCTTCCTCTCTAGCAGACTTTAGGAGATATACTCCACCTCTAGCCAGAAATTTGTTAACCCTGTATTGGAAGTCATGATTCAGAAATACAAATATCATTCTTAGAACCTTCTTAGCTAATTCTTCACTTACCAAATGCAATTTTTACCCTTTCCTGTATCACTTGAATTCATTTAGCAGAATTAGTAAAACACAGCCTATGTCCATACGGTCTTCAGTTTCTAGCCCAAGACTTCATATTAATTGACAATACTTTGTAGGAAATGTCATTTGTACCCTGTATGCATCATCATAAATGGGTAGTTGCCATCTATTTTGATAAATCTTGGGAAGTTCTCTGTTATAAATTGGATTCATGTCCCAGGGAGGCAACAGACCTGTTTGTAGACAAATAGCTAACCCAGTAATACTAAACAGAGAATCACCAATTATTATGATTATTCTTTTTTTTTCCCTGGCTTCTTACTCTATAAACACTCACTTGGTACATTCTGTTATTCAGCTATCTCATTCTTAAATTGGTGAAGAGCTTCATTTCCCTTTTGAACAGTAAACTCTATCTGATACTCATTCAGAATGAGCATCGTATCTATTTTGATGCTTTACTTGTATATTCATTCACTTCACTTTCTAGTATATGTCATTTTCTTTTCCTTTTTCTAATATTTAACATCCTTATCCATAATTCTAGCAAAGGTCGAGTCTTCTGTGTTCTATCTAATATCTCCACTTTTGTCACTAGAAAAACTGGGTGGGTTTTTTTTTTGTTTCATTAGGCTTTCAATTGTTTTTATTTTTCTTCTAGATCATTTTCCTGAAATTAATGTAAAGAGATGATTCACCCTAAATTTTATTCCTGGAGCTAATCTCAATGAAGGGTTCCAAGATTTCAGGTAAACTTGGCATCAAAAATCATTAGTTTTTCTTATCTGCTGATGCTTTAGCTTAGAAAATCTTCCCTGTGACTTCTACTATTTTCTGCCTGACCATGATGTATACCCTACAGCCTTCAGTTCTTTTTCCTCCATGCTCTTAAATTCATTACTCCCGTGTGATAGAAGAAGGAAGGATACCCACATGGACTCTCTCATAAGAAAATATATTCTGCCTCCATTTCAAATCTTTTCCCACAATCTAGTGCTTGAGACAATATCATGTATAATTGGAAAAGTGGGATGTTAAAGGAGACAAATACTTTTGCTTTCGGTGAACCCCATTATCAGGTAGAGTGTTTGATATCCCTATATTATTTGTGTCTTAACAAGAGGCCATTGAACCAAACACTTTGGTTACATTTTTTTCCAATATCCACTTATTTATTTAAAATGGAGGCACTTTCAAGGACAGATTTATAATGATTGTGTATTGTTATTACATACTTTACTAGGAGAAAAAAGTTTACTTTTATCATCCTATTTCATTGTGATGTGAGAAAATTGGGATACCTAGAACAACATCTAGAAATCCTTAAACTTTATAAATAAATTTGAATTTTCTTCATTGTACTCCCAATGACCTGGCTTGTTCAGTTTGTCTTTCTGTTAAGTCTTTCTAGTCACAAGCTAATCAAGTTACAAGTAAGTACATTCCTAAGCTAAGAGATAAATAGTGGTTTGTATGGTTTGCCTGTATTATTAGCATGTCTCATAATTTAACTCATTGGCAATTATTCAAACAAGATTCCTACCTAGATCATTAGTTGCTCAAAATGATTACATATATCTTTCTCTTTTGCTCCCCAATCCCAAATGCCCCCTAAAAAACATAACTATTTTTGAAAAATCCAAAGAAAATAGAAATATGGTAATTATATTCTTGATTTCTAACACAGTCAAAATTTATATTTAGTAAATATATCAAGATAAATAGGTGGTTTTCTAAGACCTGAAATATTTTAAGTATATATGAATATATTCATGTATATAATATATACATATATACATATATGTTTATATGCACATATATACATATATACATATATATCAGGTACATATAAATATACATATAAACCCATATGTAAATATGTATTTTATTTTCATGGAATTCAATAAAATAGGTAATCATGAGAAAGTACATTCTCAGCCACCTGCTACTAGGGCTTTTCTAATTCAAATGACAAATGGTATGTGCTTAAACTACATGTTATTAGCTTTGAAGTCACTTCTGTTTTCCTTCATTTACTTTAAGCCAGTACAAATACACTTAGAAACAAAACTGAAAGGTAGGTGAACTTTTCTAAAGGTTACCCTTTAGAGCAATAGTCAATGACTTATGACTTAGCTAAAGGTATTTTCCCATGGGAGCTAAAATGTATGGTTAAATTGGATTCAAACACAAAACAATTTGAAAAGGGTGCCATCTCTCTGATCTATCTTTTAAAATAAAAGGATAGATGAAACAAACCATATTAAAACTATGGCATATAAGTATGTTTTTTAGGTAAGCAAAGCAGAAGGAAACTATTAGAGACAAAATAAGTCAGTTTAACTATAGATATCCATTCTACATCATGATTTTCCCCATTGCAATTTTCATATATTGAGGTTTGGAAAAAGAAGTAAAATGGAAACTTTGGGGGAGTTTTGTGGAGGCTGGAGATGACACATGAAGGCCAGCAGGCAACACAGAAAAATTTGGAAATTCAGAAATGCAAGAAAATATGTCTAGTATTGTATAATATCAACATGTCTCATCTTTTAATACCATAATAATTCAGACTTCTTCTCTTGTACAAAGGGAGGACCAAAATGTTTTGCATAGATTTTTCCAGATCCCTGTGATATAGAAGGAACAAATGGGCAGAGCTGAAAGAAAAGATGTGTTGTTATACCAAAAGAACCCAAAACAAAATTAAAAGATACAAAGAAATTTATAGAGAGTTTGTACATTTTTATACATATATACTATATTTTACTATGATGACAAGATCAAAACACATCAGAAGATGACAGTGTCAAAGCGTCTACATCCAAAGCCTCCAAGAAATATATAAAATGGTCTCAGGGCATGGAAGAGCTCAAAAAAGATTTTGAAAAACAAGTAAGAGAAGTAGTGGAAAAATGGGAAGAGAAATGAGAGTGATACAAGAAAATCACGAAAAATGAGTCAATAGCTTGGCAAAAGAGACACCAAAAAATAATGAAGAAAGTATCACCTTAGATTAGGCCAAGTCATTCTTCTTTAAAAGCATGTTCAAAAAGCCAATGAGGAGAAGAATGTCTTAAAAAGTAGAATTGGCCAAATGGAAAAGGAGGTCCAAAAACTCACTGAAAAAAAATTCCTTAAAAATTAGAATGGAACAAAAGGAAGTTAATGACTTTATGAGAAACTAAGAAACAATAAAACAAAACCAAAAGAATAAAAGAAAAAAAATAGAAGCCAATGTGAAATATCTCAATGGTAAAACAACTGACCTGGAAAATAGATCCAGGAGAGATTATTTAAAAATTATTGGACTTCCTGAAAGCCATGATCAAAAAAGGGTGTAAAATAGAAACTGAAAGAATCCACTGATGACCTCCTGAAACTGCCAGGAATATGACAGCCAAATTCCAGAGGTCTCAGGTTGAGGAGAAGTTATTGCAATTGGCCCAAAAGAAACAATTCAAGTATCATAGAGCCACAATCAGGATAACACAAGAATTAGCAGCTTCTATATTGAAGGACTAGAGGTCTTGGAATATGATATTCCAGAGGGCAAAGGAGCTAGGATTACAACCAAAAATCGCCTACCCAAAAAAACTGAGTATAATTCTTCAGGAGGAAAATGGACATTCCAAGAGATAGATGAATTTCAAGCATTCTTGAGAAAAGAATCAGAGCTGAACAGAAAATTTGACTTTCAAATACAAGACTCAAACATAAAATGGTAAACAGGTAAAGGAAATCATAAGGGGCTTAATAAGGTTAATCCATTTACATTCCTACATGGGAAGATGATATTTGTAACTCATAAGGCCTTCCTCATTATTAGGGTGACTAGAAGGAGTATATGTGTTCCTAAAGTCTGAACACATAGGCAAAAATCCATATTTTCAAGAAATGAAATGAATGAAAATTTCAACTACATTATATTTAATTGGCATATTAAAAATAATATCTTCAATATGATTTCTATCATCTGTGATGCAAGAGTTGATGAGCCT